>NW_015652285.1:1647368-1662339 GCF_001515625.1 Sinocyclocheilus rhinocerous | reverse complement strand
ATATATATATATATATTAGGCCATTAGTATTTTCACCAAAAAAAAAACACAAAATCCGTTTTAGGCCAGTTATTTCTATCTTTTGCTGTAGTGTGTCAGTAGGAAATATCAGTTTCATTTCCAAACATTCCTTTTGCCATTGATTGAAATAATCAAGTGAGATTTTTGTATGCACAAGGAATCTGACAGCAGCCAGTGCTCCACACAGAGATCTGATCTCACCATCATCCAGTGTATCTGGAATGACATGAAGACATGAAGAATCACAAAAAACTGAGACAGACTAAATCCAGAAGAACTGTGACAATGTCTCCAAGACACTTCAAGAAACCTACCTGAAAAACTATGCACAAGTGTACCAAGGACAAAAAAATGCAAAGGGTGGTCACACCAAATGTTGATTTGATTTAGTTAATAGAAGTTAATTGATAAATAAAATCTATATATGATGTTATTTTTGAAAGCATCCATGCTTTACAGCATTTTTACGCAAGTGCCTAAAACTTTTCCACTGTAGCTTTGCAGGAAGGTTTCTTTGAAACATCATTGCCACAGTTCTTCTGGATTTAGTCTGTCTCAGTTTTTTGTGATTCTTCATGTCATTCCAGATGGACTGGATGATGCTGAGATCAGATTTCTGTGTGGAGCACTCCTTGTGCAAACAAAAATCTCGATAGATAGATAGATAGATAAAAATTAATAGATTTTTTAATTAAATAATTATTTATGAGTAATAGTTCTTTATTGTATATTTCTTATTCTTTGTTGTTCTGAGAACAGTCTCTGTCAGTGTGAACGGCCCTTACCTTAGATCTTAGTTCTTGAATCATAATGAAAATCCTATTGCTTTAAATGTTTTATCTCATTAATGAAGGACAAAAATTAATACAAAGCAGTGACATTCCTGTAAATCGCTATTTTAAGCCAAACTTTGAATAATCTGCAGTAAAAACATCCATGAGCGGTGCTGTCAGAAATCCCTTAAACTTGCAGTTAGTGAACGTGACAGAGTTTCAGCGTTTGGAGAGAAAATCCATCTACAGGTCTTTTGGGACTTTGTCACTTTTGATGTCATAAAATTGAGAAATTGAGCTCCTAATTCTTAGCAGTCAGATATTCAAAGGGATCCTAATCCCTCATAAGCACTCTCTCTCTCCCGCTCCATCTCGCTCTGTTTAAGTGTGAAGTAGTCATTTTCCCTTTAAATCTTCACTTGGAATTAAGGATATGAGTAAACTCTATATTAACGGCCTCAATGAGTGCTGGCTATCGACACCCATTTTGTTTTCTCCATTGAGAATCAATTCCCTCCTGACAAACAGTGTCGGCCTCTATTTCTAAGGTTCTGGAAAATTCGGTCATCTCAATCTAATCGTTACCTTGATTGGAACAGTGCCTGCTATTGAAAGCAAGTTTGAGATGTGTGTGTGTGTGTGTGTGTGTGTGTGTGTGTGTGTGTGTTTGTTTGTTTGTTTGTGTGTGTGTGAGATTGCAGTCCATGATGGTAGATGCTAGTGTGAGAAATGAGCCTGATTGGATGGTTCATTTGTTCTCCTTTGTAGAGCCAAGCCGAGGCGCACTACCAAGGCACTAAACATGCCAAGAAGCTCAAAGCACAGGAGTCCACGAAAAATAAGCAGAAAAGTGCAGCCGCCCAGGACAGCGGCGCTAAGACAATCACCACCACCACCACTTCCTCCTGCACTGCAGTCACTGCCAGCTGCTCTGACCAACCAGGTTAATAGCTCCTTTTGTTCTTGCTCCACATCACCTGTTCCGTCCTGTTTCTCCACTCCTGCCCTCTCCATGCGTTTACGCCCATGCTTTTCTCTCCAGTGCTCTAACCCCCAAACCCTGTTTACGCTCCATCTTTGTGCTTGTGTTTGTGTGTACTGTATGTAGTCATATTTTTCCTCGTAAAAGCCAATTTAGGATGACTGGGGCCATCCATCAAGCTCAAAAACGTGCTCGTTGCTCGTGTGCCGAGGTAAGGTGCAGCCCTGCTGCGGCAGTAATCACCCATATGCTTTATCATGCTAACAACAGATCACTTTCCTGCAGCTCTGTTTGCTTGTTTCATCATGACCTGCATATTGAGTTTCCCGCACATGATCTTTTTGTCTATTTTTGTGTTGCGTTTAAATGTTTAATTATGGAAAACGCATACAGAATTGGAACAGGTCTGATGCGTGCTGGGATGCTGTTGTTTTCTTTCTTTTTCTTTCTCCCTGGCCTTTGATTTGACTGAATTAGATTTGTGTTACATTTCAAAGAACATAATCATCTGATCTTTGCTTCACGCTGTGACCCACTCAATTTCAGGCCCTTGTGTCTGATTAAGAATCGAGACCGGGATGCACCAAGACACATGCCCTATGGGGTGCAAATCCGAGCCAGTGCATACTTTCCAAATGCGCTCGTTCTCTAGCTGGAGACAGATTTGGGTACGCCTAATTTATTAGGCAGTGGTGGTCATCATTGATATGCAGTGTCTTTGCACAAATCAGGCCAAATGAATGTCAGCCTGATTCACAGATGGCTTATGGGTCCTTGCTGTCACAACGTCATAGTAACGTGACGTTGAGCTCGGACCGAGACTCGGGAGGGGGGCTGCTGTTGCCGTCTCTCCCCGAGCCCTGGCAACGCACAATGCAGTCAGATTTAGTTTACATGGGAAAACTTCAAGCACTAAATCATTAAAATTGCTAGCTCCAGTGTTTTACATAAGAGCCCGCTTTATGTAATGTTTCAGAACTCCGTGTGTTGGATTATGTACGCACAGGGTGTGTGTGCACACGGTAATTGCTCTGTTGTTGTTGTTGTTGTTGTTGTTGTTTTAAGATCCAAGAAATGTTCCGCACTTACTGACTTTCTCAGAAAAGATAGAGCAAGGTCGTTTCAATATTGCGGTCGCTGCTTGATCTGCGTCCAAACAACAAATGCCAATTGTTATCACTGTGGCTCTGTTCCAAAACCTAGGAAGCTGCCTACGTAGGCTATATTTTAAGGCATTAAGTCGGAATTATACACTACCAATTTGAATGGTGACAGTAAAGACAAAAATTTCCGTTTCAAATAAATGCTGATCTTTTGAACTTACTGTTTATCATAGAATCCTGTTAAAAAAAAATGCATCACTGTTTCCATAAAAAATATTAAGCAGCACAACTGTTTTTAACATTAATAATAATAATAATTGTTTCTTGAGAATTTTGGAATATTATTTTTGAAAGATTATGTGACACTGATAATGGCTCCTGAAAATTCAGCTTTGCCATCACAGAATAAAATTAACATTTAAAATAGAGCACTTTAAAAAATTTAAAAATATTGTGAAATAATGTGTTTCACAATATTACTGTTTTTACTGTATTTATTTACTGTATATAAATGCAGCCTTGGTGAGCATAAGAAACGTTTCAAAAAACATTTTAAAAAAAAATTACCAACCCCAAACTTTAGAAATATAATGTTTCTGCCGTTTTATTACGAGCTATAATTCAAGATATTTTTTTTTTTTTTTTTTTTTATGACCCAAACCCATTACCTTGCCACCTTACCTTGCTAGCACCATGTTCTACTGTTTGAGCTACTGTTTGACTTATAAATATTCCTATAATTCAGTTAAATTAAATTTAATACCAAATACTATTAAGTAAAGTTTAATCTAATTAAAAATTGACTGTTGTACCCAATATTTGTGTGTGCTGCTGTCTTTGTATGCTTTCGATTTTTATGAAGAATTGCTGCCTACTGTATATTGGGTGTTCCAAACTGGCTTAAAAGGCAGCTGCCTGTGTAAGCAATGAGGAAGCTTACTAGGTTTTGAAACAGAGCCTATGATTTCTGTTAGTTTTGAAAAGTTTGCCAAATAGTTGTACTTTATCTCTTATCTATTTTCTTATTCAGCTACAATACGTTCTTTATGACTCACTGCAAAAATATTGAGAACAAGAACAAAGAGGCATATGTCTCCACGTCTACCTACCATGCTTTGGTAGATTTGAAATATAAACTCAAACTTGGATAGAGAAACAAAAATGCAAAAGAGCAGCAGTTCCAGCCTAGAGGTTCAGGTTAGTGTCAGCGGGTGTACTGTCACTGTACGATGGAACATTAGACTGTTCTGGCTGCTTTGAGTCCTCCGGGAGAGAAAAAAAAGCACGAGCAGAGAGTGACATTCATATAAACCAGCGAAGTATTCCCTCAGAGGCCTGTTAGAGAGTGGGTGGAGAGTACAGGCATTCGACATCAAGTGCTTTTAGGGCCTCCCGCGGCATGTAACGCAATGACAAGGGCGTAAGGGTGATGGGCGATCCCGGGGTCACGTCCTATCACATTACAGCATGCCGGACCCGAGCAGTCAAAGCGCGTTACAAGGGAGCCTGACCCTGTGTAACTCATCTGACATAGAAACTAGAGCGCTTGCCTGCAGTGAAGGGCCTTATCAAACCCAACCACACAAATTGGTTAAAGGGGTCATATGATGCGATTTCAATTTTTCCTTTCTCTTTGGAGTGTTACAAGCTCTTGGTGCATAAAGAAGATCTGTAAAGTTGCAAACACTAAAGTCTCAAAACCAAAGAGATATTCTTTATAAAAGTTAAGAGTTAACCACACCCTCCTAAAACGGCTCGTTCTAACACGCCCACACATTTCTACCTCACTATGTGGGAAGATTTGAATAACGCCGCCCAAATGTTCACGCAAAAGAAAGAAGGCGTAACTTTTATTCTCACTGTAGTATTGTTGACGCTGCAGCCATGTCCTGAAGACGCTGTGTGCTTCGTTGTGAAAGCGAAACTACTTTGTTTGACCTTCCAAAAGAGGATGATATCCGCTTCGTCATGCCTAGAGCTGATCCGTCCTGGTCGCTGAGGAAATACATCAACTTTCACCGTGGACAAAGCGGAGTCCAGCCCGCCTCAGCTCACTCTATACCGGCCTCACGCTAGGCCGCTGTGTTTTTCATTGCCACTGATGATTCAAACGTGAGTTTTGGGCAGTAGAGTAGCACTTGTTGTTTGTCATTTCTCCGATCACAAATGCAAACATGGTTTTATGTTTACGCGGCGCGATGCAATGCAACGCAACGCGTAAAAAGACAGTATAAGTCATTATAATCAGTAATTATGTCCCCACTGGATGCAACAAATGCCTCGTTTGTAATGGGTTTTAATGTTTATGTCTCGTCGCTCCGGCCGGACACGGCATCAACAGTATGTGAGGGGCGTAACATTTCCGTCTCACGCTTGAGGTATTCGGCCAATCACAACGCACTGAATAGCTGGACAATCACAGCACACCTCGCTTTTTCAGACCGATGAGTTTTGTAAAAATCGACGCGTTTCAAAAAGGCGGGGCATAGAGGAGAAACAATAATGTGCAGTATGTGGAAAATAATGTGTTTTTTGAACTTTAAACCGCATAAACACATTTCATTACACCAAATACACAAAATAATGTTCTTTTTAGCAGCATCATATGACCCCTTTAAGAAAAAAAAATAACAGGAAGGAGTTAAAAAAATATAAAAAATAATCTATAAAAAAAATTATATTTGTTAAGTATAATAATAACTATTATTATTATTATTATTATTACTACAACTACTACAACATGCTTTTAAACCCTCAAGCTTCTATTTTGGTGAAATGAAGGAAGAAGTTTGAGGTTATGGTTGACTGTTTTAATATGCTTCTTATTTAAAAAAAAAAAAAATCCATTAAATCTCAAAAGTACATGTTGCATGTAGACTATAGAGCTGAAAAAAGAATTACTTCTTTGAAAAGTGTTAAAATAATAATTTATTATTATTGTATGCATTTATATGCTAATCTAATTTAACCTTCAAGCTTTTATTATTTTTTATTTAAAAAATATCCATTAAACCTCAGAAGTACATGATGCATGTTGACTATAGAGCTGAAGAATGTGTTGTTGTTATTATTATTATTATTATATGCATTCACTCAAGTCTAATTACGCCTTTTAAGCTCTTAAGCCTTTATTTTGGTGAACTGAAGGAAGGCATTTGAGTTTCTGCTTATAGTTCACTATTTGTTTTGTTTTTGTTTTTTTCACAAAAAAACAAAAAAAACATCCATAAAACCTCAGAAGAATGTGTGCATATAGACTATATATATTTAATTACATCTCAGCCTTTTGTGGTTTATTAATCGCACTAGGCCATAAAATCAGTTTTCTTTTCAAGTAATTGTGTAGCCCTAATTTCTTTATTGACGTAGACACTGTTCTTGCTTCTTCACCTAAGTCATCTGATGTAGAAACTAGAACACGTGCCTTGCAGTGAACGGCCTTATATCAAACCCACAATGCTGGAAAAATAGACAGGAAGGAGTTGAAAAATGTGCCAGTGCACAATACAACATGCTGAGCCCTTAACCACTAACTGTCAGATCTGCTCTTTCCTTGTTTCTTTCTCTTTCGCTCATGTTCCCAGAGAAAAGTGAAGAGCCACTGGCTGCGCACAAAGTCCCTGCCTCCCCGCAAGCCTTTGTGCCAGCTCCCGCTGCGCCTGCAGTGGCATTAGTGCCCAACCCTTGCAAGACGGCACCCGCGCATGCCAGCCCACCCACTGAGCCGACAGGACATGCAGCGGCCCTGAAGAACACCTCCAAACCAGCAGCGCTGCCAACAGCCCCGTCAGAGCCCAGCACGGAGACAGAGGAGGAGAAAGCCAAGAAGCTCCTGTACTGTTCGCTGTGCAAAGTGGTTGTCAACTCCCTCTCACAGCTGGAGGCACACAACACAGGTGTGGCCAACATCTGCCTCTGCATCGCAATGTCTTTCCCATGGTTATGCCTTCTTCTTTATCATAAATGTTTCATAGAGTGACCCTCCGGGGTTTGGGAGTGTGGGAATGTACTTGCAGTTAAGACATAAATCAAAACCAGCCTAGCAATGTGAGGATCATCATTGATAATGTATGAAGAACTGGGAAATGTAGACGGGGTTCCCACAGTCATGGAAAATCTGGAGATATTGTGGATTTTTAAAAAGGCAATTTCTAAGCCTGGAAAAGTCATGGAAACTAGTCAAATATTAAAAAGTCATGGGCATTTATGTAGTCGATATGCATTTCATCTAGTTATGCTCAGCTTTAAAATATTTCATCTGCAAGAAATTGTCTTTTTTAATGCTTAGAAACATTATCCAGACACACTGGGAGAGGAATATGTTCAGATGTGTGTGCTGCAGTCAGACTAGTATTAATATATTCATATTTGTCATGCTTTTGATGACATTCACTATATATTTCAATATTTTCATATTTGCTCTGAAATTGTTTAAAAGGCTTTTTTTCAATCAGAAGAAATGGTATTTCAACCAAACATCCATTTTTGGCAAGTCGATTTAAAAAATGCAAGAAAAATGCAGTAAAATCTTTTTCCCACTGTTTTTTGCTAAGTGAACATTAAGAAGAATTCTATAAGAATTACATACAGTAATAAACAACAATCATTGAATAACATTGAATCAGTCATACAAAAGTCTATAATTGAAACATACCCTAGAGTTCAAAAGTTTGGGGTCGATATTTATTTATCTGCTCACCAATGCTGCATGTATTTGATCAAAAATACAGAAAAAAATGTAATATTATGAAATATTATTGCAATTTAAAATAACTGTTTTCTATTTGAATATATTTTAAAATGTAATTTATTCCTGTGATGCAAAGCTGAATTTTCAGCATCATTACTCCAGTCTTCAGTGTCACATGATCCTTTAGAAATCATTTTAGTATGCTAATTTGGTGCTCAAGAAGCATTTATTATTATTATCCATTTTGAAAACAGTTCCTGCTTAATATTTTTGTGAAAACTAGAACTTCAGTATTATTTGATGAGTAGAAAGTTCAAAAGAACAGCATTCATTTGAAATAGAATACATTTGAAATTTTTTGTAACATTATACATATCTTTACTGTTACTTTTGATTAGTTTAATGGGTGTTTGCAGAATAAAAGTTTAGTTATTATTTTTTTTCCCCCTCAAAATAAAATCTCACAGACCCCCTAAACTTTTGAACAGTAATGTAATTTTAAACTGATTCATGGAAATGAATCAAACTCTAATGACTTAAAGGTACAATAGGAGATCTTGGAAAATGCTAACTTTAGCCTGATAGCACTGAAAGCGAACGTCCCACCCTTCCTGCAATCGCCGTCCAAAGCCACGCCCCCTGAACGCATTTACACTCACACTGATGACGTATTCTGTCTGCGCGAACAGGGTGCGCAGAGTTATGCTAATACATATGTTGACAGGCAGGTAGGACAGCATATTAAAACGCTCGGACCGAACGTTTTGATTAGACGAACATTTCTTGATCCTACACCTTCCACAGAATATATAAATACAGACAAATACATTTAAACCACTTAACTTAATGATTGCTATCGGGATGTGAAGAGACTTTCAACCAGCATAACAAAAAATGTTTCTGAAGACAATCACCTATTGCTCCTTTAAATAACCAGTGTAAGAAATGAACTACTAACAACCAAAGCCTTACAGTTTGCATTGAATAAACAGATTAGTTTATTTTCCCCTTGTTAAGCCAGAGAAAACATCCTGCTTTGTCTGTTTCATCAGGTTCAAAGCACAAAACAATGCTGGAGGCACGAAACGGAGCTGGACCCATTAAATCGTACCCCAGACCCGGGTCCAAACTCAAAGTTCAGGCCACACAACTTAACAAAGGCTCAGGCTTACAGAACAAGACGTTTCATTGTGAAATCTGTGATGTCCACGTCAACTCAGAAATCCAGCTTAAGCAGGTATTCAGTTCAGTTTGAATGCATCTTTGGTTGCATTTGGCATGATCATTATCTATGCAGTTGACAACTAGACGTAACGCATACAGTGATGAATAATGAAAGCACTATTAATAGTAATGTGATTCTGTGGCTTGATCTTACCCAATTTGCATGTTGTACATCATGTTATGCAGTTTAGGCTTTGATCATTTGGTTCAGTGTTAAGTTTGGTCACAAATGGGTTTCGGTTGCATTACAATGGTAATGAATTCTGTTTTCTTCACAGCATATCTCCAGTAGGCGGCACAAGGACAGAGTGGCAGGCAAACCCACCAAACCCAAATACAGCCCTTACAACAAGCAGCAGCGGAGCTCCGGCTCTCTGGCAGTAATGCATTATTTATGCTCTTCATAATCAAGCGCTTTCATCAAGTGTTACTCGCATCTCAAGTATCAATGCTGGGAGGAGTTTGTTGTGCACTTTCTAGGCTGACAAATGCCTCTTTGGGATGCTAATGCTTCACAAGGACTCAACGCTCGCTTGGCATTTTTCAGATTATATGCAAAATATGTTTGAAACAACTTACTGTTTGTAGAACAGTTCTCTAAACTCCGCCTCCGCCGCTTTAAATTCTCGAGCTCGTTACAGCAGGATGGATTCTGATTGGCTGTCGTTCTGAAAAAAAATCGTTCTGAAAATGATTCCAATGGTATCGTTTCTCTGTGCCTTTATCGTTATAGTTGTAGTGTGGACTCTGCTATTCTTTAATATTGAGAACGATTTTTAGAACTATATCTTTATCGTTATCGTGCTTGGTGTAAACGGGCCTTTAGACATATTTTAATACTTTACACATAACAACAACTTTAACTTTTTAAAATTAATATTATATTAATTGTTGTTGTTGTGGCTATTATCAGTAAATAATAATAAGTAATAATTATAATAATAATTAATAATTATAATTATCAGCTATAATAATAATAATTATTATTATTATAGTAAAATATTTAAACTAAAATTATGTGTATTTATAGTTCCAATACATTTTTTCATTATATGATTATTATTATTACTATTATTATCATCAGTAAACAATTAAAATAGCCATAAATAATAATAATTATAGCAACAGTAATCAAATAGTAATTATTATTTTTAAAGTATTAAACTATTAATATTGTTCTTTTCACAAATATATGGTATATATTGTAAAAAATGGAATCACTCAGTCTCAGTTTTTAATTACGACTCAGGCTCTTGTGGTTTATTATTCACACTAGGCCATAAAATCAATTTCCTTTCGATTAATTGTGCAGCACTGATTTCATTATTGACATACATATCCGCCAAAGTGATTCAGTGATTTGTCTTTTTCCTCCAGGCCAAACTCGCCCTGCAGAACGACTTGGTGAAGCCCATTTCACCGGCTTTCCTCTCCACACCCTTCTGCCCCACCACAGTCCCGTCCATCTCCCTCCACGCTCATCCCAACACCTCCATCTTTCAGACGGCCTCGCTTCCGCACTCCTTTCTCCGCGCCGCTCCGGGACCGATCCGACCCACCACGGGCTCCATCTTATTTGCGCCTTACTGAGCGAGCGCCCACATCGGAGCGGTTGTTTCTCGAACTATGGCACGCTACGGCTGTATGCTTATCTTGAAACGGTGATGTATTTATTAAAACTTTATCCTCAACTGTCCTCACCGTCACGAAACCCAGGAAGGATGTCGTCTTTGTGGGGGCTTTTGCATTTGAAACAATAAAAATAAACAAGAAAAAGTGTTGAACTGCTTCCTGAAAGACTTGAATTATCATGGTCTTCCTTTTCAACTCAACCAACCAACCAACTCCAGACAAGCACATGTATTGAGGCGCTGTCGGAAATCATCCCAGATCTTACCGTAGGACAGTACGTGTTCATTCAACGGCTTGATGTTGTCAGGGAGCCTGTGATGCAGTTTTTGGCCTGTGTGCTGTCTTGTATGGTGTAGTCAATAAGCTCAGTCACCAGTACTTCGGTGCCGCCCACTCTTTCCATTTTAACAGGAAACACAGCATTTCTCTTCACACGTGTTCAGGTTCCTCTTTTCGTCATATAAGTAGATTCAACCTGTTTTCATCATGAAACAAACTGTGTAATAGGAAAACCGTGGGCCTTTCATCTCTCGGTGATATCCTTATTTGTCACGAGACTGTAATCATCTGCAGCTCTCTGATGATGCAATAATGTATAGATCATTGAATATTGATATTCTCCATAGTGTTATTTAATGTTTACCTGCCAGTTTGCAATACTAGTTGTATTTTATGAGCTGAAGGAGGCACTAAGAGAACTAGGTACGATATTTGGTACATTATTTTTAGAAATCAAGAGAGAACAATTTCCATTGACTGAGAATTCTTTATTTGGCTGTGGAATTTCATCGTCCATTGTATAAATGTATGTATGTATGAGAGTCTGTACATAAAGATACTACATTTTGAATAAAATAATATATTTCAATTATTTCTTCATGAATTTATACTGTATATTACTTTTCATGAATCACTATTGCTCATTATTAAATGTTTAGTGAAGTGCATCCATATCACATGAATCAGCTTCATATTTATTTTCAGATACTTTTTTAATTATGTTGTTTCTACTGTAAATTTTTTTGTTGAGTTCATTTATTTGTGCAGGAGATTTGTTTGATAAATTGTATTAAAACATGTTCACTGTTGTGTCATTTGATTAATTATTTTCCCCCCATAGTCCCTAGTCTTTTTCATCTCCTTGATGAATGACACATTCAAATCTGGTTTGCTAATATAAATAACATGTTTGAAAAATACAATTAATGACTCTTCAAATGATGTAGTAAGTTGGATGTAATCAGTCAGTGTGGGCCTTTCATATTATGGGCTTCAAAAATCTGAGACCACAAGTGAAAATGTTTCGCTTTTTATTAATAATTTTTCCATTTTTTTTCATTGCAAATTATTTTATCATCACAATTTGAGTGCAAAAATTGTCCATGATTTTCAGAAAGTGTTAGTATTTGCTCCCATGATCAATGTCACAAATTTACTTGATTAGTGACCTGGAATTAGTAGTATCTTAAAGGGGGGGTACAATGCTGTTTCATGCATTCAGAGTTTACACTGTTAAAGAGTTGGATTCTCATGCTAAGCATGGACAAAGTTTCAAAAAACAATTTGGACATATGACAGAGTATTTCTGTGCCAAAAATCTTACTTCCGGGTTCGTACACCTTTAGGAGAGTTCTCTTAAAGGCAGAGTAAGTGATTTTTCAAAAACGCTTTAAAAACTGATTCGGGCCGAATCGCAAAACAAACTTGTAGCCAATCAGCAATAAGGGGCGTGTCTACTCATGATGTGGAGGAGAGCGCGTTCAGTGTTTTGGTGATTTCAAATATCAACATTGGCTACCAGAAATCCCTTACTCTGCCTTTAATGTGGTTCTTAATGACGTAAACGAGGGTGGAACTCCTTATATGGGCATTTCTCCCAGAAGAACGCGCCCGTGCACGCATCGACCAGAGCAAGAGCTAGAGCGAGATCGCGCCCATCAACGCGCTTCATCCGGCGACAGCGCTGCACGGGACTTGCTCTGGATTTGCACATCGTTTGATATTGAAAGATAGAGCGTTCCCAGCTATAAAAGATCCCGGTCATGATTCAGAACTGCAGACGGGTAAGTGAAACCGCATCAAATGTCCGTTTTGTTGGCATTCGGCACCCAAGTGCTCGTCACTCTTTAGCTCCGCCCACGGCGTGCCTCCAGGAGCTCGGCTTTTTCCGGGGAGAATCGTAAAGCTGTATCTTTCTTTTATAAATATGATAAAACAAGACTTTTTGGAGATATGTAGGATGCAGTACTACTCTATAGGTACTCAAGATTAACATGAGATTGGGTGAAACTGTGTGTGTTATGCCCCCTTTAAGTGTACAATGAGTGAATCTTTGAACCATTCATTCAAGAGAGTCGTTCATTTGCACATCGTTTGATACTGAAAGATGGAGCAGTCCCAGCTATAAAATATCCCGGTCATGATTCAGAACTGCAGACGGTAAGTGAAACAGCATCAAATTTGTGTTTTGTTGGCGATCAGCACAAGTGGTCGTCACTCTTTAGCTCCGCCCACGGCGCGCCTCCAGGAGCTCGGCTTTTTCCGGGGAGAATCGTAAAGCTGTATCTTTCTTTTATAAATATGATAAAACAAGACTTTTTGGAGATATGTAGGATGCAGTACTACTCTATAGGTACTCAAGATTAACATGAGATTGGGTGAAACTGTGTGTGTTATGCCCCCTTTAAATATTTATTTTCATTTTATATCAAATCTTTGTATTATTTGAATTTCATTGTATTAATTTTATTATTAATTATATGTTGTCTTCAGTTATTTAATTTTTAAGCCTATATTTCCCAATTCAAAGTGGTTTTGCACCCCAATGTACATATATATTGTGATAATATTTGTGTAGTAAATGCCAAGCACAATGTGTCAGTACTGTTCATTTCTTTTGACATTTTGATTCACCACCCCACTATTTCTCCCATAATGTGACTTCATTTGTCATGATAATTTGCCCGTGATTATGTATGCAACGACAACTGCAATAAGACACAGATCAGGACGTCTGGCCGCTGATTGCTGATATAATGGGACTGCCCTTCACCTCTGCTTTTCATTAGGATTGATAGTAATACTGGCTGACAGATGTCCAGCTCAGTGCTGACCTGTAGCAATGTAACCTTGGCATTAATAAAATGATGCTGGTGCATTCCATGTACTGTACTTTTAAGAGAGGTAAGTCGGAGGTTATATTTCAGGATGGCTAAAATAAAACCAGTCTCAGTTGACCGGGAAGGAAATTAACCAGTGATCAGGGCATAAATGTCACCAAAAGTAGGTGAAAAAATACATTCCTGTGTTTTATTAACATTTGATATGTTTCATTACATTCTGTTGTAAGCATATTGGTTATTAGTTTGATGCTTCAGCAACCTGTAGCTGTCAGATTCACCATCTCAGAGGTGAGTATTGTTGAATATGGAGCTATGAAGCCATTTTGATGAAAAATAAAATGAAAATCAGATCTAGCCAGTAAAGATCTATACAGTCTAATAGAGACAAGCTAATTTTATAATTTTATAAGATAAAGCCCGACTTAAGAAATAATAGTCTTATTTATATGTTTGTTTATTTATTTATATGGAACAGTTTATTAAAATACTGTGAGGAGAAAAAAAGTGTTTTTATGGCCAAAAAGATTAAATTCTGATAGCTTGTAGTGTAAATCAAATGAAAAATAAAATGAAAATCAGATCTAGCCAGTAAAGATCTATACAGTCTAATAGAGACAAGCTAATTTTATAATTTTATAAGATAAAGCCCGACTTAAGAAATAATAGTCTTATTTATATGTTTGTTTATTTATTTATATGGAACAGTTTATTAAAATACTGTGAGGAAAAAAAGTGTTTTTATGGCCAAAAAGATTAAATTCTGATAGCTTGTAGTGTAAATCAGTGAGATCTTTATAACAGTATAGCAGACTAAAATGCATGTCGGTTGTTACTTTATATCTCCCAATAATGTTTTAGTAAGATGATATTAAAATGCTTAGTTTAATGGTTAAAGCGGTGTAGTTTTTATTGTGCATAATGAAATGCGGTAAAATAATGATTGAGAGATGTACAGCTAAACCTTCCTCTCAAAAGCATCATATTTGATACATTTTAAGATTTTTAACAAGACGAGAAAAAAATGTAAGGACAGTCACGTTAACCAAAGTTACATCAGTCCAGTAAGTGTTAATCTTGAAATATTATTAACAATATATACGAGTCATTCTTACCTTTACTGGTCCCACTTTATATTAAGTGGCCCTAATACCTGTGTACTTACATAGTAACTAGATGTGTACGTAGTATGTAACCACAGTGTAAGTACACATTGGTACATAGTATCTACAGCTGTAATGTTTGTGTAACTACACATATGTAACAACCCACTGAATGGTATGTGTAAACACTTAAATATATTAAGTGGACAGTTCCTGAGGAGTTACCATGTAAGGACACTGGTATTACAGTGGTGCACCAACTCCATCAACTTGAGATCCAACTCCTCCCACTTTACATATCCCTAAACCTACCCATCTCCACCC
>NW_015652285.1:1631584-1647342 GCF_001515625.1 Sinocyclocheilus rhinocerous | reverse complement strand
TGTACGTACACAAACCAGTCGGAGGGTTGTTACATGTGTGTAGTTACAGAAATATTACAGCTGTAGATACTATGTACCAATGTGTACTTACACTGTGGTTACATACTACGTACACATCTAGTTACTATGTAAGTATACAGGTATTAGGGACACTTAACATAAAGTGGGACCTTACAATTACACTAAAAGGCCTTTACTTGCCAAAAAAAGTATAAACTATCAATCAGACGATAGAATGCATGTAGTAGATTGTGCACAAGAGTTTTTCTGCAAAGTTTTGATCATGTTGATCATTTAGTAACTTTACAAATTTGCATTATAGGGTCAAGTTCATTCGGTGTTATATAATTGTTCACACAGAGAATTTTTCTTTCAGTTAAGTGATTCAATTGAAGTATTTTACACAAACACACACTGAAAACAAATATTCCTACATAAAAGCCCTGAAAATTCATTCTAGAGTGTAAATATTGTAATAAAAAGTTCATTTCTGTCATTGCTGTTGACTTTGTCAGTAATGTATTTGGGTTGTGTATTCTATGCTGTAACTTTGATGCCCCAGAAAAGTGCACAAATGAATCGCAACAGCAAAGGAGAGTCGTTTTGAGAAAAATGGGCTCTGTGTGGAGCAGGTGATTGGTAGGCGCCTATCTCATCAATTCTACAATAGCTTTTTGCCTTTTTAGCTTTTTTTTTTTCTTACTACAGGCAGAAAAGTGCGGCTGCTGATCCAAAAAGAGGGTTTGTTGAAAGGATTGCAGATTCTCCAGATGTTTCATCCACGAAAGCATTCATCTACAGTACATCCAAAAACATATTTGCTTGTTAGATAACGACATGCTAAACAGAATTTACATGATGTTCTTCGTTGACTCATACAGCGCTTTTGATGCAGCAGCCAGATCATTTTAAGTGCCCCAATTATTCGTGACATTTTCTCATTTTCAAAGTACTCAGAGAGCGTTTTGCATCAAAGTCGTTGGGTCCAGGTTGAGCTGTAACCAAATAGTGAGTCATTTTGGTAAACAAGATTATGAAAGTGTAGGAAAGATTGTGTTAGAATAGATGCTTGCATAGTTACATACACTGTACTTGTGTCTATGTATAGGTTCTGTAATCGGTGTAAAAAAAGAACAGGAATTATTGTCCGAGGATATCGCTGGCTACAGCGGCCTGTTCACTCCAGCCTTATCCGAAAATACATAAAGAACTTCTGGCAGTGAACTAATGTAATATAATACATGGCCACTAATTCTGGCTGATTGTAAATCCTTTTGAGTGACAGTGGGGGTCTATTTGAGCAGCTAGTGTGTGTCCAGCTCATGCTTTGGTCTCTTGTGTTTGAACTGGACTGAGACTCCATTTCTGTCAAGTATAAATCAGCCGTAGAGATCTTTGCATGGAGACCACATTGTACCTGTGAAAAAGCGCAGTTTTGTCACTCTGCAGGGCAGCTAATTCTCACTGTTTGCTCAGCATTTCATTAAGAACTTAAATAATTTGTCTCCGACAGAAACCGGCAAGGGAGGTATTTGCCATCTCCTGTGACCTTCTTTGACATATTTGGAAAATGTTATTGTTCAGAGGTAATTTATTGCCTTTAAATACCATACTTGTATCAAATGTGTCTTTTAACATCCTTTCAGGTGCAAAAACGGACACAAATGTGACCCTGGAGCACAAAACAAGTCATAAGTAGCATGGGTATATTTGTAGCAATAGCCAACAATACATTGTATGGGTCAAAATTATCGATTTTTCTTTTATGCCAAGAATCATTAGGATATTAAGTAAAGATCATGTTCCATGAAGATATTTTGTAAATTTCCTACCGTAAATATATCAAAAATGTATTATCATTAGTAATATGCATTGCTAAGGACTTCATTTGGACAACTTTAAAGGCGATTTTCTCAATATTTAGATTTTTTTGCATCCACAGATTCCAGATTTTTCAAATAGTTGTATCTCAACTCGGCCAAATATTGTCCTAACCATACATCAATGGAAAGCTTATTTGTTCAGCTTTCAGATGATGTATGAATCTCAATTTTAAAAAATTGACCCTTATGACTGGTTTTGTGGTCCAGGGTCACAAATGAGTCAATTACTGACATACAGAAAGCATACAGGGCTATAAACTTACTTTGGATAAATCATTTGGTCTTTGAAGAATCTTATGAGAAACGTTTGGGTTCAAAATATTTGAAATCTTTAACTTTTAATTGCAAACATTCACTGTAAAAAAATTATAATGAAATTTATGGGGGGAAAAAAACTATCAACAACATGTAAAAGTTTTACAGACTGAACTTAAATTTACAGTTAAACACAGTGTATTTCATTAACTGAAATAATGTTAATGTACCAAATTACTAAATTTTGATTTTTATGCTGACAACCACCTTAAAAACACAGGTGGTAATCAGAAAGACACATGATTAAAGTTCATTACAAGTAGCTTTTTTACAAGCTGAGATAAATACAAAAATACAAAACACCATCATAGCAACATGACACTAAAATAACACAGTAAACATTATTGTAACAACATAAGATGTAACATAAAACCCTAATTTACATAACTGAAAAGAAAAAAAACTCTAAAAAATAAAGTGAAAAATCATCAAATGTGAGCTGTCACACAGAGAACTCTCAATTTATGTTTTTTTTCACTGTAAATTATGATGACATTCTTTTTCACTTAAAAACTACATTGAACAGTATTTTACTGTAAAATCACTCTGAAATGTACCATTAGGTCTATTACAGTTTTTCAGTGTAAAGAATAAGGCAATTCCATTAACGA
The DNA here is from genome assembly GCF_001515625.1 of Sinocyclocheilus rhinocerous. Classification (NCBI taxonomy): domain Eukaryota; kingdom Metazoa; phylum Chordata; class Actinopteri; order Cypriniformes; family Cyprinidae; genus Sinocyclocheilus; species Sinocyclocheilus rhinocerous. The sequence continues at coordinate 1,644,533 of NW_015652285.1, read as the reverse complement.
AATGAACAGGTTTTTACTGTAGCAATGTTAAAATAACACAGTAAACATTATTGTAACAACATAAGATGTAACATAAAACCCTAATTTACATAACTGAAAAGAAAAAAAACTCTAAAAAATAAAGTGAAAAATCATCAAATGTGAGCTGTCACACAGAGAACTCTCAATTTATGTTTTTTTTCACTGTAAATTATGATGACATTCTTTTTCACTTAAAAACTACATTGAACAGTATTTTACTGTAAAATCACTCTGAAATGTACCATTAGGTCTATTACAGTTTTTCAGTGTAAAGAATAAGGCAATTCCATCAACCAATGAACAGGTTTTTACTGTAGCAATGTTACTGTCTTTTACTGTCAAAATTACGATCATTTTTATAATTGTATATTAAGTATTATTATATTGTGTTGGTATCAAAGCAAATGTGAACACACGTTAAGACGCATGTGAGAATACTGAGGTCTTTTTCTCAGGAATATCATCTGTGGTCCTGTCCCAAATGGCACACTAAACCCTTAGCTGTCTTCCTCTGAGTCCACACTTTTGTGACATAATGCCGCTTTCTTATAATAATTAATTTCATAAGCTCATTTCATACTAACAATTCCCCTCTTCTCACAAGCACACAACTTGAAATTGTTTGTATTCAGCTTTTCTCTGACAAGCCCTCTCAAAATCCTTGTGTGCCAACATGTTAACTAACTAAAGTACACTGACTATAAGGCTGTTAGTGTAAATCAAGCTCACTGTCACTTACTGCAGCAAGACACTTTAACATTTTCACAAGGGCTCTTTACTAATAAACATCAGTCAGCTCTGCTTCAGATCACTCCATAAATGTACTTCACAGCAATAAAGCTTATAAGATGGCGTAAATGTGTTTTTAAAATGTATTTTGTTGATGGGTCTCGTGTGAATCAAGTTTTTTCCAATGCTACAAACCTGCTAGTATTCCAGTATTGACCATTTCCAACTTTCACCATAGCTATATGCAAGTGAGTTAATACATTCCTTTATAAATCAACAGTCATTTCTCATGTGGCAAAATAAATGACTATTAAATTACTCACAATAGCTTGCTTCTTGTCTTTAATGTAATTAATTTCACTTTGTAAGACTGATCGATACTGGGTTTCAAAATAAAATGACCTATAATTCAGTGCCAACCAACAAAATTACATTACATTTCATCTTAAAGTCCCAACAGACAATCTATGTACAAGGATGAATTGATGTCATTCAGACTTGTTTGCGAATTTCCAATTTGTTTTTGTAAATTAGATTTGCAAGAAAAATTGGAATCTCATGAGAATGCTGGAAAGTGCAGAAACTTTGGAGTCATAAAGGCTAGTTTACATTCTACATTATTAAATAAAAGTGTTGAAAACAAATGATTTGTCATCTACATACACAACATAAGGTAAGTCAATTCTTGGCAATCATCTCGGTAACAACCAAGTGTAAGGTTAGAGATTTTCCACTCAGTGCCAATTTAGCTTCTTATAAATAAAACAAGACTGTAAGTAAAACGTTAAATAGAAATGGAATTTATTACAAACAGGCAGGTAAACTATAAAAATGTGATTCGTTCTTTTAACTGGGCGGGCCTTTTTTGGCTCATTTACATGTAAGGCGGGGCTTCCACTTGTCTATCAAAAATGGGATTGACCCTTTTAACTGGAATGCGTTACTACACTAATAGTAGGCCTATGTATGGACATTGCATTCTCACATCCCAGTTATGTAATGAATTAACTTTCTTTGCTATATATTAGCATGTTAATTCACAACTGACTGAAAATACACTAAAAGGTGCTATTGATGTGGTGCTATTATGGCCATTTGAAGTCGCCAGGATCCTGTCAGACAGAGGCTCGAGCGCGCCCTCTGTTGACTGCATTTAGTCTGCTGTTATTTAGGTGAGTGTTTCAAACTTCCTTCAAACTTTACTGAGAAACTTACAATACCACACAAGAAGATAGATAGATAGATAGATAGATAGATAGATAGATAGAGGACCTTCTTCAAATAAAAATTAATCATACATCTAAAAGAGGACGATCGAGAGCCAATTTCGCTGATGCCTGAGGAAAACGGGAGCAGCACTAATAGTGGCTGGACTGGACACACTGTCCTTGCAATGCGAGTTCCAGTAAAAACCCCTGTGTGGCGAACACAGATGCCCTGCCAGTCTGCTCTTGTCAAAACTGTCCCCAGGGGTGACAGGCAGTAATTACATATCAGCACAATTACTGCGCAGTGCCATGAGAACAGTCCGCTGGTACACCGGATCTCTGCATCTGCTCATTACCGCAGTAAAGCTCATTGTGTAATCCAGCGTCAACCGTCTGACTGCGGCGACTGCATAACATTTCCACCGCCGTCCCATTCAGCACAACAGCTTTATTTGACCAACAACTATCCAAATCATTGAAATTCAAGTCAACAAAGTGTATTTATCAAATGCACCAGTGGCCAAACAAACTGTTCAAAGCGTAATAAAGTATCATGACAAAGCTGATTTCTAAAATACAACTGTTCAGTCATGACGGAAAATGTTCGGTCGACCTGAAAAGTTTCCAAATATGTGACATATTTCCAAAGAGTTGGATCAGCTTGTTTGTGGTAATGATGAAAAGAAATATTTTTAGAACAGCGGCGAAAATTTAAAAGTTTATAAAAAAGGTGACTGGGCTGAAACGTATCCTTGTATTAAAACTGGAGAAAAGAGACATTTCGAAACATCACCTCATACTTTCGCTTGCTACAGGACCTTTTATGTCCTATAGGCTAATGTGTCGTATTTACGCATGATAATCAGTGCAGCTTTCAGTGGGAGGGCTGATTGAAGTTATTAATAAATAAACATGGATGAATGAGAAAGTATGAGCGGGATGTGTTTGATATTAAAGGGAAATATTAAAATGCAATAAGCTGTGAAAGAGAACTGAATACGCTACTGGATGCCTTCTGTATGCGCGCTCCAAGTGGAACACGGCCACGCAACCAGTCTCAGTGGCGTCACAATAACACCAGTTCTAAATATTCGTAAACATTCAGCGGGTTTCCCGTGGACTTGGGGTACTTTAACTCTGTTGCCACAGGTTGTTTTTTATGTCTGTGAGTCGAAGCGACTTCAATTACGTGGTATTTAGCCCCTGGAATATGAATTTTACCAGGGGAACCCCGCCAACAGACATGCATATATATATATATATATATATATATATAGTGGAAAAATTAATTAATTAAACCATCCACTAAAGATTAGTGGACAAATTATTTAACCAAACATGAAAAGAAAGAAAGAAAATAAATAAAGGCTCTGGTCAAAAAAGGTTCCTGGCCATGGTGTAGACAAAGCAGGAAATGATTCATCTTTGATACAAGTGACAAGTCAGAACAGTTTCCAATTTACAGTGACTCAATGAGCAAACAGAGACATCTAGTGGCATCTTTCTACGCCTTTTTAAACCTCGATAATTAGGCTACTCTGAGCTAATATTATTACCATAGCAACTGAATCTATCCATGTTCTTCTATTTTTGGAACCCACACAACATAGGGTATGGGCCCACTTATCTTCATTTTCCTTTCATGCATCTTCAAGGGAATTTAAATGAGTTTTTTAAATGAGAATTGTTTGCTCTATTGCATTATGTTTATTAACACTGTTTATTGACACTAGTATTCAGTGCAAATTAGCATGTTTCCCAAATACACCACAAACATTTTTACAAATGCCTCTTACATTACTGTTTACAATCCACAACATCATGTTTTCATCTTGAACCAAAATTGTTGAGAAGTGCAAGTGTCAAATCTATTCTTCTTATTGTAGCATTTAGCAAATTTTTTTTTTGACTGCTTGTCAGTCCCACTAACTGGTTATCAGTTATATAGATAGAAGATAGAGGGTAATGAACAGCATGTGATTGTGATTGAGGGGAAACTCAGTGAACTCAATGAGACTGATGGCAGTCTAAATAGTTTACCATGTAATATGTGTATTTTTGTTTTATTTAATTGTATTCAGTAAATAATGTCAAACAATATAGTTTGGATTATTACGCAAAGAAAGAAAAAAAAAAAATTGCCAATGGGCTTTTTTTTTGTTTAATTGCCCTAAGACTAGCAAGTACTTTCACAGAAATTGTAGGATGCACAGTCAGCTAGTACAGCATCTGTGTGGAGTGGCAGTAGTAACAATACCACAATATACCAATATTTTTGAACTTCGAATTGAGCAGGAATTATTAAAAAAAAAACATTAAATATTAGCTACAAGAAAACATAATATGCATAAATGGCTTGTATAAAAACTGTGTACATATACTAAAGAATGGGGTTTACACTTTGCAGTGAATGTTAGTTGGTTTATTTGAAATGCCAATATTTCACTTCAAAACAGATACCTGTAGTATTGGCTACAGAAAAGATATTAAACATTTCCACTTTTATTGCCAATGCAAAAGATACAGTTCTTTGAATACATGTTATCCGAACTCTGTGACATTTATACATATGCGTGTCTTGTAATTTAAGGAGATATTTCTATAGAAGTGTACACTGGACTTCAGAAGTATGATCCTTTCAATATTAGACATATTAAACCATCTTTTACAATTTGAAGTCATCATACAGATTTCTGTCATTTATTAAACAGAATGTAATGTTTTAAAGTGAGACAATAAAACAGCAACCACAAAATATATACAGATTCCTTTATCAAAATCTAATACTAGCTCATTTTTTTGTGGCGTTTTCCTTTCAAAATTGTTACTTTCTATGCCAGTAACCAGTATTCCAAAGAAAACATGTTGAGTTTAAAATAGAGAAGCCATTGATGGAGTATGAACTTCTAGATTACATGCTAAATAATATTCACAACAAACAATTATGTGCAAAATGTAGGCTACACCAAAATCTTTGACTAGAAACTGATACACTGTAAAAGTCCTTCACCTTAATGCTTATTATACTAAAAATATCTTTCTTTCTTTCTTCTCAGAATATTTATTATGTATTATATACATGTTAATGTTGTTTTTTAAAGTAATCTTTACTTGTCTGTTATCATCTGTTTGTATCATTTTGTAACTTTGAACTTATTTCTTAATATAAAATATGTTTAGTTTGACACATTTTGATTGAGAAATGGTAAAAAAACAAAAAAACACAGAGACTGTGATTTATTCTTTTGACTGTTTTCCTGTGGCAGAAATTACAACATCGCTCAAACTAGAAATTCACTTCATGGACACGCCCCTTATTGCTGATTGGCTACAAGTTTGTTTTGCTATTCGGCCCGAATCAGTTTTCTAAAGTGTTTTTGAAAAATCTCATACCCTGCTTTTAATGTTCGGACATTTTTTCCATGGTCGATTCGATGTCAGCGTTCCTCTACAAATATAAGATATCGTTTATTTAAAAGATGCACTGTGTGTTTAAAGAAACAATAGACTCCGCCCACTACAGTGAGAGACACGCCCTGCTCCATCATTTGGGAGGAGCTATATGAACAGGACCAGCCTCTTTCTAACAAAACACAACGCCGAGAGTTTTCTCAGTATCAAAGGCTATTATCAATAACATCGATCGACTCCGGGGCCCAATACGGAGAAAGGTAATTTTATTTTTCATAATAATCCATTAACTTGATTAAGGATGCTGTGTGGTTCTGAGCGAAAGCACATGGATCATGCGTCCTCGTCTTTAGCAGGGCTAACAATCACAGCATTATTGTCGACGTTCATCTAAGGTAAGTTAGTAAGGGATTGTCCTTATATTCAACCCCAAAATACACCGCGTTCATGTTAGTCATGCATTAACCTCTATAGTATGAAATATAGGTAATTGCATGCGGATCTGCGGCTCGCGCGTGCCAGAAGCCATGCACGCTGCCAGAAAATATGGTTCATGCTCACGTGGAATGAATGCCAAACTGCATTTAAAGGTGTATTTTCCCATGACACCCTAGCCACGTACGTTGTTGTTAGTAGGGGAGATTGTTTCACTGCGCAGATGACCTGTAGTTTTAATATTATGTAGGCCGTATTGGTGGATCCCGTCTTTGTCTCGCACCAGAGCACGAGCGAGTCATTCCTGCAACTCTCAGCCAGCTGTTGGTTTGAGTCCAGACACTGATTCCCAGGACTAGGCTAGCCAACTGTTGTCTTTATGTGTCCAGAGACGAGTCTCTTAAGATCACAGTATGAAATGTAATGCTTAAACTGCCAGCGTTTATGATTATAGAGATGCACTGACATGCACAAATTGAGTGAATCTTGTCCAGAACATGTCCAAGTCCAGTTTCATCATTTGATTAACGGAAATGAATACAATTATGGTTTGCTTAAAGAAAATAGATTTTTTTTTCCATCATATTAACATTGTTTGTGACTTATAAGCACATTTCCTCTGTTTCTTGTTACTGTAGTCCAGAATCATGTCTCATCATGATAGTATTTATTGTTCTACTGTACCTTTCATTTATGCTGGCCTAGTTTAAAACATTGCATCACAGTATTGGTCTTACTGAATACAGTAAATTACAGTAAAGAGAATCTCATGACTCACTATTAGCATCATGAGAATGAATGTGAATTGCAATGTGAATTTTGATGGAAAAATTGTCTATTTGTCATGAAAATGTCATAATGCAATGAAATGGTCCAAACATAGCAATAGTGAAACATGCAGATGTATTAAGGCAATGACACATTTTTTGTAAATGCAAAATATCATGCAAAAATCAGTTTTGCATATACTGTGACACTGCAGAATGATTATGTCCTAGAACTCTTACGATTCTGAGAGATTTGCACAAACATGGGCATTGGAAGTTATTTGCATTGGGATTGGCCAGTGGGTTGCATGGTAATTCAGTGTGCAGCAGTGCAGTGTAATACTTCTAAACGACCAAAGGCTAATTTTTTTTTTCTCATTCCTGGCTTGCAGACACATCAGCAAACCTTGTAATCGCAGCGGAGCTGTCCTTTCCGTCCTTTCCTAAATGATGTGGCACTTTTCCTTGCATCAGCTTATGTTAAGATGAGTTTGCCAAGCCATGTTTCCTTCGCAATCCTCCCTAAATCTTTTATTGCCGTTAAAAAATCTTTTTTGACACATTTAATTGGTATTACTATCATTGCTGCTGGTTGATTATTGGATGCTTACATGACCACTTCCATTCTCGGCAGTTTATGAAGAGTTCTTTATCACTCAAATGAATTCTGATGTATTCAGGTTGGTTGAACTGTCATTGCTGTAAGCTGGATGCCAGAATACAAATCGTCTTAAAGTAGTGTTTTTTTTTTTGTTTTTTTTCTATCTCTCTCACTATCTGTAACTCTTCCACACGTCATGTTTTGCCCTTTCTCCTCTCCTGCATCTCTCTGCATCTTTGCAGAACATGTACCAGGAAGGAATCGCATGAGATGGAATGTTCTTGAAATGCTGCGTCATCGCTGAAGGTGAGTGAGGCTGTCAGCTCTTTGAAATCTAGATCAGCCTGCATTTGAGGACTCGGATCACTATGTAGTTGAATCATGCTGTGAATGTTCCAGTGTTGCCTAATTGTAGTGATTTAACCTACTTTTCTGCTTGTTTTGCCAGTTTGTCTGTTTTTGTATCATTCTGGTATTTCTGGCATGGTGAATGTTGCTCTGTTAAGGGTTTTGTTGGAAGCACTTTTTGTTTAAAATTGTGCTTGTGAATTTAGCATAAAAATGAACAGGAATGCAGTGAGTGACTTGGCATTAAAGGAATTAAAGGAATGGTCCACTCAATTGAAATTCTGCCATTAGTTACTCACTCAAAATGTTGTTCCAAACTTTTTGTTTAAAATTGTGCTTGTGAATTTAGCATAAAAATGAACAGGAATGCAGTGAGTGACTTGGCATTAAAGGAATTAAAGGAATGGTCCACTCAATTGAAATTATGCCATTAGTTACTCACTCAAAATGTTGTTCCAAACCTCTTTTTTTTTTTTTTTTTTTCTCAATGAAACCATAAAGAAATATCTTTAAAAAAAATTTGAACAACCTGGCTTTTATCAAGCTATCTTCTGAAGTCATCTTTCTTTACTCACCTTGATGTTGTTCCAAACCAGTATGACTTTCTTCTGTAGAATATAAAAGAAGATATTTTAAGAATTGTCTCCATTTTGGTTACAGTTGACTTCTACTTTATGGACAAAAACTGTTTGGTTGCCCACATTCTTTAAAATATCTGCTGTGTTCTGCAGAAGAAAGTAAGTCATACAGGTTTGAAATAACATGAGGTTGAGTAAATCATGACCAGTCCCGACAAGTTTGATGTTCTGTGAATAATGACTTCAGTTTTGGTTGGTTCCTCATGCAAAGCTGTTGTGTTTTATGATTCTGTTATAGTGTTTTTCTTGTTCTTGTTCTGAGCTTGACATCCGTGGTCCCTATTTTAGGGTAAACTATTCCTTTAATTGACAGAAAAGCTGTTTTTGTGTTTAAAATCTCTCAAAGAACTGCATGTTATATCTGCCTGGAGAGTATCTATTGAAGTATTTTGAGTCATAGGCACATATGTAGTTTAATTCATTCTGTGAGACAATTTGGGGCTATAATCATGAAATCGCAGGTATTTGTTTTAGCCCTAAATGATCACATGACTTCTAAACTCAATCTTAAAGGGATAGTTCACCCAAACATTTAAATTCTGTCATCAGTTACTCACCCTCAAGTTGTTCCAAACCTGTATGATTTTCTGTCTTCTGCTGAACACAAAAGAATTTTAATTTTAGGGTAATCTGTCCCTTAATATGTTATCTAAAAAGATACTATGTTGTCAACTTCTTGCAGCTGCGTGAGTAGAGTATAGTCTCATTCCAGGATGGAGGCCTTCAAAATACTGCCTGTGCTGAAGAAGAAACTGGCCTTCCTGTCAGGTAAAGACCAATAATATATATATTCCAAATAATTGGAAGTAGTTTTATTTTATTTTATGAGTTATTTGCGCAAGCTGGACTCTAAAGGCCCATTCACACCGAGGATAACTATAACGATAACAATAAAGATATAGTTTTAAAAATTGTTCTAAATTTTAAGAATATTAGAGTTAACTATAACCTAACTACAACCACAGCTCAACAAGCAAAGTCCATTAGACCACATCTCTGACAGCAATGCCACATATGAAAAATTGCTTGCACTCATATGTTCTTTAACTAATGAGAGGACGCCCTTATGTCCACCTTATTTTATATGTCTTCCAAAACTGAATATTATCAGGATATGAGGCTGCTTTGTTCATTACCATAGCCTAATGGTTGTATTTTTGTGTCAGCATGGCTCTTGCTTTGAAAAGTCTTCTGAATGATGCTTGCATGTCAACAAGAACATTGGCAAAATGTACTGATAAGTTCTTTAAATTTCTATCATTTGGTCAGCTCTTTGAAATCTAATTCAGCCTGCATTTGAGGACTCGGATCACTATGTAGTTGAATCATGCTGTGAATGTTCCAGTGTTGCCTAATTGTAGTGATTTAACCTACTTTTCTGCTTGTTTTGCCAGTTTGTCTGTTTTTGTATCATTCTGGTATTTCTGGCATGGTGAATGTTGCTCTGTTAAGGGTTTTGTTGGAAGCACTTTTTGTTTAAAATTGTGCTTGTGAATTTATCATAAAAATGAACAGGAATGCAGTGAGTGACTTGGCATTAAAGGAATGGTCCACTCAATTGAAATTCTGCCATTAGTTACTCACTCAAAATGTTGTTCCAAACCTCTTCTTTTTTCTCATATGAGTAACATATGAGTTCTGAATGATGCTTGCATGTCAACAAGAACATTGGCAAAATGGACTGATAAGTTCTTTAAATTTCTATCATTTGGTTAAGACGCACAGTATGTTTTTTTGCAAAGGACTTTGCACTAAATTGGATAATGAAAGATTCTAGGAAAGGAATTGCTGAAACATTTCATGCTTGGTGTCCTCGAAAGTGCATGTTCCCATAGATGACACTCGACATACTGCGAATTAATTGCAAGTTGCAATGTCATGAGGCTCTACTCCTCCACTAGCTTTTTGTAGTGCGTCTTTTCCTTAAAGCCTCACCGTCTGACACGGTTTTTCCATTTGTACATCATACTTTACTCTGTGCTGCTGGATTTTCTGCATATTTCCTGACTCGGCCTGTTTGGTTTTCCAGGAGGCAAGGACAGGCGCAGTGGTTTGATCCTGACCATTCCACTGTGCACCGAACAGACCAGCATGGAGGAGCTCAGTGCCACTTTGGATTACCTACTGAGTATTCCCAGGTAAAACACCGCTTTGGGAACCTTTCTTGAAATGAATGCATCCCTCCATTGCAAAGGCAAGCACCTGTCAAAGCATGGAGAGCAGAAATGAAACATGAATCTGATCATTGTAATTATAATGCACACTGTTACGATCTTCACACATGGAATGGAAAGTGCCCATAATTCATGATCAGACTGGTTAGAAGTTGAAAAATGCTTTTATTGATTTCTCCAGACCTTTGAAGGTCTTTCAGGCTTCAAGGCTCTGGAAAGATTTTGCTGTATGTTCCTGTTAGTTTGTCCTTATTACATTTGTGTTTTACTGTGTTGGGTTTTATATGAAATGAATTGGTTCTGATTCTGAATTCCGATTAGATGAAGCACGTCCTAAACCTCTGGATAAATATTCGCATTCTGCATTCATGCCAAGTTGCTGTGTTGCTTGGCAACCACAAGCTACATACAGAATAAATATATTCTAATTCTTAGGGTTAATTCATGTATTTATTGAACACTTTGCCTTATGCTTTTGTTGCTGCAGTTTGATAAAAATAAGTCGGCAGAAATCAGCAAAAAAATAAGTCCGAAAATAAATGTTCAGATTTTTGTCACTGAATTGTGAATGTCTTTTTACTGTTTATTTATTATACGCAATTCTAAACTTTTAAAGACTTCAGAATCTGTAAGATTTCAAATCAATTGTGGAGTTGTTAAAATTAAATGTAGACACCACAACATTATAATGTATAGTATAAAAAATAGATATTAGAGATGGATATTAATTTTGCTAGACGTTCATGAAGTGTTATTTGATTATTAGTGTTTTTAAAGATTTAAAGGGGTCATATGATGCTTTTTTAAAGATCATTATTTTGTGTATTTGGTGTAACTTGTATTTGGTATAACATATGTTGACATGCTTTAATGTTCAAAAAACACATTATTTTTCAAATACTGTACATTATTGTAGGTCCTCTATGCCCCGCCTCTCTCAAACGCTTCGTTTTCTACAAAGTCCCTCCTTCCGACAAGCGCAGTCTGCTCTGATTGGCCAGCTGACCCAGTGCATTGTGATTGGCCAAACACCGCAAGCACTCGTCGGAAATGTAAAGCCCCTTACCATAATCGCGAGCTTCATCTTTCAAAATAATCTCTCTCTCTCTCTCTCTCTCTCTCTCTCTCTCTCTCTCTCTCTCTCTCTCTCTCTCTCTCTCTCTCTCGTGCGCTCTCTAGCTCTCGCTCTCTCTCTCTCGCGCGCTCTCTAGCTCTCGCTCTCGAGTACAGGAGGCCAGTATCGGGCCCGATACCGATACCAGTATCGGTATCGGTGCATCCCTAGTAAAAATCAAGGTAAATCACAGTCTCTTATGGCTTATTGCTTTAATCTGATCCTATTATTAAAGAGATAATCATACCCTGAGCTGCAGCGGCCAGTTGAGTTTTGACTAATGTTGAACCTCACATGACTGCTGGCAGTAAGACCATCACTGGTTCTGTAGTCCCTTTTATTTTTCAATGCTCTTATAGTGACCTTCTCCAAATTACTTTCTGGTGACATTTTACTGGGTGAGTTGGCTGTTCTCTTCCCTCAAAGAATGAAAAGAAATGTTGTTCAGGCCTAAAATGTTTTTTCTTTTTCTTTTTAGAAACCAAAATAGTAGCTGTATGATTGAATACATGTTTCTTGGAATCTGTGAGACACTGTGACTCAAACAAACTCAGTTTATTCATTTTTAAAATGCCACCACAGAACAAACAAATTAGTCTGTTCAACAACACAGCCACAGTGGAGTCATTGTAATTGATTCATTGTATGTGGACTGACAACATGTGTTTGCCTATCATATGTACTACGCGGCCGAATAAAATGTCATGTTTTTCTGTTGTATCTCTGCAGCGAGAAGTGCAAAGCTCGTGGTTTCACCGTCATCGTTGACGGCAGGAAGTCTCAGTGGAATATAGTGAAGACTGTTGTTCTGATGTTGCAGGTAGGAAAAGAGATTTTTGTTTTATTTGCATGCTTTTGGGTTTTGTTCAGATTGGTGGAAAGCAACAAGGGAGAAGTAGTTTATGTGGAAACGTATGTTTTTGTTTCTTTGACATCTGGTTCTTGCTTTTTTCCACTAATGGACCCCATTAATATTTGTGGTGGTTATTTAAAGAGTGCTTAACTCCCCTCGAATACAAGTCACTTCTGAAGGAATACCTGCAAATAATGAGATTTCAGTGCTATTATGAAAAGCCCATGCAGTGTGTGTTGGTTTTGTAGAGCGCATTGTGTTGTTGGAAATTTTTTGACTTTGAGCTGAATGGATGCTTGTTATTTTCTCCTGTTTATGGGACACTGCACTGAATTGCTGCTGTAAACTTAGGCTTTTATTTTATATCATTACTTATTCTTTGTTCCATCAAAGTACCAAAATGCAAGTCCAGTCACTAAGTGGCCTTCTTGGAAATGCCCCCGGATAGCTATTTTCTAGGCAATAGCAATAAAATATTGAAGACAGTGGTATCATAAATTTCACAGAAATTGTGCTAAAATACTTTCTTCAGGATTGGCCGCAACCCTCTACGGACACCTGGCAATTGAATCGCCATTGGCTAGTAAATGTTTTAGTTTACTCGCCAGACTGATATACCATATATGCATGTGTGTGTGTGTTTTAAATAT
>NW_015652285.1:1630920-1631480 GCF_001515625.1 Sinocyclocheilus rhinocerous | reverse complement strand
ACAGGTGCGTTGCACATCCATTCAGATGAACTGAAAAACAGCACAGATCGCTTGACGGGGAGTGAAACTCTGAAGCGCTCAGTCAGTGTGTTCGGCGAGTGAAAATATATCTGTGCTAAACTTATACTTAGCCTCCAACTTGCACACTGGCGAGTAAAATCTGAGAATTTATTAGCCAGTGGCTAATATTAGACATAATTTAGTCGCCCAGAGTGAAGATTAGTCGCATATGCGAGTGATTTACTCGCAATGTAGAGGGTTGCGGCCAGCTAAGACACACATTTTGAGTGAAAAACAGGTGATTGGCTCTTCTAATTGAAAGGTGGGATGTCCTATAGCTCCTGTATTGATTGTTGCAGTTTCTCCCAGTTATTTTAGCTGTGAATAGTCTGTATCCTGTAGTGTCAAGTCAAGTCAAGTCAAGTTTATATGTACAGCGCTTTTCACGATACAAATCATTGCAAAGCAACTTTACAGCAAATTAAGTTTCTACAATATTTAGTGGTATCTTATCAGTGGTGACTGTCAATTAATGTACATATGGCAGAAATGTACGGAAA
>NW_015652285.1:1622644-1630444 GCF_001515625.1 Sinocyclocheilus rhinocerous | reverse complement strand
CAATGAGTCCGTGCTGCTTCTGCACCGCATACGTAACGCACACGGACCGCATACGCACTGCAGACAGAGTATGTGTGAAACAGGCGTTAGGGAGCGTGATGGATTGTAGCGTGGTAGAAGACTAGTAAGGTACGCTGGAGCTAACCCATTAAGGGCCTTATAGGCAAGTAATAATATTTTGTAACTGATACGGAACTTAATAGGTAGCCAGTGCAGAGACTGTAAAATTGGGGTAATATGATCATATTTTCTTGACCTGGTAAGGACTCTAGCCGCTGCATTTTGGACCACCTGTAGCTTGTTTATCGGAGTCAGAATTACAAAGATTAGAATTACAATTGAATGTTACTTGAGGATAAACTTCCAACTGGGAAATTTGTTGTGAAATTAGTGATGCTGTTGAATGACATTGCACAAACATGGCGACACCCAAGGCAGTGCACATAGTAAATGATAAACCGTCACTTTCAAACAAATAAAATGCATCAGTGAATTTTTCCTCCCATGTTGAGCATAAGTGATCCTCTGTGTTTATAATGCTACATACACTATACACGCACACTAGCGTAACAGTGTTAATATTTATTTTAAAGAAACAGAACGGCACAGAAATAAAGGATGCATTAAATTGTTCAAAAGTGACCGTAAAGACAAGTATAATGTTACAAAAGATTTCTATGATAAGTAAATTATGTTTTATAATAAGCAAATGATGTATCATGGTTTGTAATGGGGCTGGGCGATATAGCTAAAAAAATTTATCAACGATATAATGTTTCATATCGTTCGGTATCGATAATTATTGACATTTTTTATAACCTTTTTTAAACCAAAGAGCAATAGAAAAAAAACGTTTACATTTAACCACTGTACCACTGAGACCAACAACAAATATTTTTTGTTTTAACAGTCAAACACAAAATAAAAATTAAACAAATATATCATTTCTAATGTTTTATATGCAGATTAAATGGGTCTGAAGGAAACTTTTGGCTTGTCTCCCGAGGCCACAGGAGGGCGCAATGAGCAAAATAATGCCGCGCATTAAATTGCAAACACAAAGGAAATAACTGTCTATAAAGAAACGTGCATTACGTCTAAATTAACTCCTATAAATCAAACATAATTTTGTAAATTGCATAAACAATTATGAACAAAACAGCATCATTTATTTATGCATTGCTTAATACAAAGAGCCGAAATGCCCATCACGTAGATAGCATTTAAAAACATAAGAGACGCAGTGAAAAGGAATAAATCTCCACAAATTTGTGACGTGTTTTCTAAAAGTTTAAACTGTTTTAACTTTGCATGGCTTTCTATACATCTCTTGTGTGAGACGTGAGAGCAGCAGTCATATTTGTCCGTCTAAAAAAATGCGCTAAATATGCCTTCTGTGTGAATGGCTTGGTTTCGGTTTTAACCTAATCAAGATCTTCTACGCATTGAGCTACTATATTTCTCTAATATTTTGAATGAATAACGCAGCAACTGCACGTCCTGTGGGCTAGACTTATAAAACATTAAAATGCAAAAACGTCACTTACATTATCACCGCATCTCGCGCTCCACTAATGACGCTCCCTGACGCACACCTAACATTTGATTGTACTATTTTTGCATTCAAATGAAAATGTTTATTTTAAATTTGACTAATATTCATTTTTTTAATTCACAAACTCCTTATCATATGCAGGCACAGCGCTCAATTCAGCATGTGTTTGTGTGTGCGGTCTGCGTCACTCATAGCACGTGCCTATATCGTGCACTATATCGAACAATTTTTTCTATCTCGAAGAGTAATGACGCTCCCTGACGCACACCTAACATTTGATTGTACTATTTTTGCATTCAAATGAAAATGTTTATTTTAAATTTGACTAATATTCATTTTTTTAATTCACAAACTCCTTATCATATGCAGGCACAGCGCTCAATTCAGCATGTGTTTGTGTGTGCGGTCTGCGTCACTCATAGCACGTGCCTATATCGTGCACTATATCGAACAATTTTTTCTATCGTTATCGAAGAGGGTGTACCGTCGATAAATATCGATACCGTTTTATCGCCCAGGCCTAGTTTGTAAACACGGAAACTGTTTTCAGTATTGATAGTAAAAGTTTCTTGAGCACCAAATCAGCCTATTATGATTTCTGTCACTGAAGACTGGAGTAATGATGCTGAAAATTCAGCTTTGCTATCACAGGAATAAATTACATTTTAAAATATAGTCAAACAGTTATTCATTTATTTATTTATTTAAATCATAATATTACTCTTGTTACTGTTTTTTCAATCAAATAAATGTAGCCTTGATGAGCTTAAAAAAACTTTTTGTTCTTCTAAAAGCTTAAAGTACTGATCCCAAACTTTTGAACGGTAGTGTATTTTTAATTTTTTTTTGCAGTTGAGTTATTAAAAAGACCCCTGTTGACTTACAAACACTTACATTTTTGCACTTGTCATTTTGTTTCAGGCATTAGATTTCCTGAAAGAAATAGCAGCTTGAAGGCAGCATTAAAACAGCATTAGCTTTGAATTTTTATTCAGTTTTGTTGTATTCCTACTTTGAAAGTCACTGTTGAATTTATTGCAGATATTTGTGAAGAAAGACAATGTTTGAGAAAAATCAATACCTTGTAACATCCATTTTGAATGGAACACAGCATATGGTCTATTTTATTATTGATTTGCCAAAGAAAGCTCCTAAACCCTAACACGTTAAAATGGTTTCTACCTCGTAGATTTGTGTAATTTATAGGGATGTAACGATTCACATGATTCGATTCACGATTTTGATTTCACGATTCAATTCCATTCACGATTTTTTTTTTCTTAACAATATGAGATTTAAGACAAATTATAAATTAAATGTGTCCTTTTATTATTGCTTGGACAAAATGCTGCATGTTTCTTTGTGAAATTGAAATATAACACTATAATAATATACTAATATAGCACTTGTATATTATTGCTCTTTTGTTGGTTTTGATTGCTTCTATTGTCCTCATTTGTAAATCGCTTTGGATAAAAGCATCTGCTAAATGACAAAATTTAAATATAATGTAAATGTAAATAACAAAACTAAATTGAAATTTTAAAACAAGCCCCAAATCAAATAAATAACACAAATAAAAGAAATCTCTTCATATAAACAAAATAAGGCTTTGTCCGTGCTCTTTCCATTTAAAATTGGAGGCAACCACTGTATTTTAATCATTATCAAAACAAAGATGCTGCATACATGCAACATGAGCAGTTTTTAATCTAAATTAGATTGTATAATTTCGAAATTTGAAACAAAAACAGAATGGTTTGACTTCAATTTTGTGAAAATATACATGAATATCTGCATGAAACAGAAACAGCAGACGAGCTGAATGAGACGCAGATTCACTCTCTGCCAGCAGGTGGCGCTTAAAGCGTTTCCTTGGTTTCCACTGTAAACAAAGCAGCGCTGCACTTATAAACTTTAATATTAAAGTTATACAGAGGCAAGATGAAAAGAAAAAATACCAGCTAAACTTTTTTAAAGACCGTAAGTTCCCCTCAGACATACATTCATATAAACTCCTACCCCTAATTGAATCGCAGTTTGTTTAGAATCTCAACCGATTTAAATCGTCACACATCTGAATCGATTTTCAACCGGTTCGCGGTTAATCGTTACATCCCTAGTAATTTAGCTCCGACTATTGGTGGTGAAGATGGCAAAGCCTCACCCTGTTCTCTGCTTGACGCATCGGTTTTTAGTTGAGTGTGTTGTACGTTTGCTGTGTGCAGATAACTTCATTTCAACAGACCTTACAGATGTGATTTAAAAATAGAATGCAGTACTTTTATCTGTAAGCCTTCTCTCCATTTGAGAGCTTTAGGAAATATGACACTATGAGAGTTTGTTCTGAAATCAAACTGTCCTTCAGACCAGAAGGTTCAATCAAATTCATCAGTGGCAATTATGTTGAGTAAACTGAAAGGTTTGTGTAATCTCTGTCCCCTTATGTATATCAATGATCGATCCATCACTATTGATCAATAAAAATAAAATGCTCACCTCTTATCTTATTTGTTTGTTATTTGCAGCTGGAGTGTGAACTGTGATGGTTTTTTCCTTTAGAATGTGATCCCAGCTGAGGTCTCTCTCGTGTGTGTGGTGAAACCTGATGAATTCTGGGACAAAAAAGTGACCCATTTCTGCTTCTGGAAGGAGAAGGACAGGCTTGGCTTTGAGGTAAGTGTGCTAGAGGTGTTTTGTTTTAGTGGACAAAGAGCTTCACTTTGACTTAACTGTATTTGACATCAGGCGTGGGCACGAGTACACAAGCACTTGGTGATTAAACATGAGAATATTTGTTACTTTTCATTTTTCATTTTATGATTGGTTGCAGTGGCATGTTGTGTGGTATCTTGTGGTCTGATTGGTTAAAGGTTGGGACTGCAAATGTATACGGACACTGTTGCATCAGTTTTATTTGTACATTAATTTCACAATATACAAACATGGTACCTTTAAATAAACTCTTTAAGTCAAACATTAAAGTGTGAGAAAAATTCCACAAAATAAACAGGTTAACATCGTCAAAAGTTTGGACTCACTACTTGCTCATTTTATCATTACAATGTTCACATTTTGGCATATTGGTAATAATTCAAATGATGTAATATGTTGTTTTATAATACTTTTTTTTTTTAAACAGTTTTTTGTTATGATTATGCAAAAGCTTTTTTTTCTGTCAAGTAATTAATCTAAATGACCCAAATGCATATTTGAATCTTTCAGTGCTCAAATATTTAATGAAACCTTAATAATTAAACCTCTCCTATTTTTTTTCCTCCAATTTTTTTATTTATTTTTAAAGTTGATTTAGTCACCTCAGCTTTTGTGTTCATCCTAAATGGACCATTTAGAATGGTTCCACTGTGTTTCCCATATGCATCATACCACAGCGTCATCACTTTGTATATCTGTGCATAATACAATCACACAGACAGTGTATTTAATTAGTAACGCCCAAAGGATCTCATGCGTATAAGTAGGTAATTTACTGCATTCGCTGTGAATAATGAAACTCCAAATACAGAAGCTGCACATCTTCATTTACAATGGTCTGGGGCTTCACTGTGAGACTATGTTTTTGTTATTGACACTAATGCAATGGCTTCCTTTCTCATTTATTTCTCAGGGCTCAGAGAGTTGTGATGTGAGGGGAATAAGGTTTTCAGGGCAGTTTTAGGGCTTTAAAGGTCATGAAGCACATCTGGGCATGTCTGAATTAATCATGCTGGGAAACTTTATTTTTTAGCTTTCAGTATTTTTAATAAGGCTGTGATGTTTAGGCCTCTCTTTTTGTTTTTTATTTGAGGTCTATTTGTGATGTTAGAAATTAATTTATTACAATTTTATAGTATTCATGTATGACCCCTTTTACATTGAAAATAATTCTTGGTTGATATTATTTTTACATTCAGTTTACCTTTTCAGTCATCTAGTGCCCATTTAAAGTTATTCTTTAGTAACTCTATTAATTCTAACTCTATTAGAGAATCTTTAGCAAAGTTTCATAGTTTAGATAACTTGCAGAATCTACAAAAAGTTGTTTTTATAATAATAATAATTATAATGGTAAGTATAATGTATATTTAAATATTTGTAATTTAATATAATAGTACTAATCATTAATAATAAATATGTAATGCAAATTATAATATAAAAATCTATTATTATTTGTATTTATAATAATAGTAACTATTTAATACATATTTAATATTATAAATTAAAACCATAATTATTCTATTAATTATTATAATATTTACAATAAAATAAATACATATTTAGATTTTCTATATTGTCTTATTGGAATTGGTCTGAATAGTACTTGTAGCATATAGTAAGTGTTTAAATAACTATACAAGGGAATGTTTCAAATGGGTTGGTTTGGATTAGGGTTGTGTCGGTGAGGAAATTTTCCCACCGGTTAATCGGCGTGTGACAACACCGGTAATACCGGTATCACCGTGGGGTGGGGCGTTCCCTCTTTTCCTCGTTACTTTCACTTTAAAATAGCGGCAATTCGGAGTAAAGCAATTGTTCGTTTTTAGTTCGTTTGAATTGTCCCTCTTTTCCTCGCTTTCCTTCGCTTTTAAATAGCTTAAAAGCGCCGTGCTCATTTTACTTTACTTACTCATTAACGGCAGTTCGGTGTCAATTGCTTGAATGCAACAACAAAACACAACGTCAAACTCACTTTAGCCTATATACGGTATAAAACATAGAACTTTTATTAACAAAACAAATAAAAATACACCATGCTATAGGGCAAGCCGCCTAATATAAAATAACAAATAACTTACATAAAGTTTAATAGGTATACAAACTGGAAATAAGTAAACATGTATAATATATAACCAAATAAATAAGAAACGTAGAACGTTTATTAGCAAAACGAGTAAGAAAGCTTGGAGGCACGGCATACACCTTGATGTCAAATAAAATAAATAAATGACAGTTTAAATAAAGTAAAAATCAGCAAACCATGTGGAACCAATTAAATAAGAAACGAATGTTTAAAAAAACTTCCAAGATCACCTTAGATAAACGGCAAAAGTCAACAGGCTTTTCAAAATCCAAAATATTGCCAAACAGGCGCTTTTGCATCTCGTTTCGAAACTAAATCATCCGCCTTCGTCTTGTCTGTCTCACCTCACTCTTCTTGTCAGTCAGCTCGACTCACTCTTCTCACTGGAGAAATGAAATCTGATCTGTGATGCGACTGTCGTTCGGCACGCTGCATTGAGCAGCCGCGTTCAGTTTTTAATTGTAGTGTCTGTTCTTTTACTGAACTAAATGATTTTTATTTCGATAAAAAATCAAAACGACGGTGGGGGTCGGTGACGCGGTGGGCAAGTGACGTAACCGGTGTTGCGGCTTAACATCACAGTATCACTGTCAACACCGTCTATCGCGGCAAGCCTAGTTTGGATCCTTCACTTTAATAGATCTCCGCATTTCATAATTTCTCCTGTAATATCATTAATTAGAGCAGACTGCAGTGTTTCCTCCTAATTGGGCCATGAAGAAAATAGGGTTGGGTACCGAAACCCGGTACCAATATGGCACCAGTACCTATGTAACCGGTATGTACTAGAACCGAATCCGAACGCAGATTTCGGTGCCTCATTTCGGTGCCATGCCTGAGCGATCGATTGAAATATTTGTCCTCTGGTTCTCCGAAACGGACGTAAGCAGCATCATCACCGGCACCGCACGTGAAAAATAATTTCCCGACTGAGAAAATGCACGTGAACTCAAGTCGGAAAGCTCTAATAATACAAATCCAACACATCTTTGTAGTAACGAGAGTGTCCCATGTTGTTTTCACATTCCGACTTAAAAGCACAACTCGGGAAATGAGAGCATCCGAGAAGCGCGTGAATGCAGTAGGCTAATTACACTTGCTCTGATGGCAGCACGTAGCCTTCCGTTAACTAAGCTAAACATGCTTGAATTTAAAATGCCTAAAGCTAAACCTCCCTTGTATTCACATTTCTAAACCTGTTGTCCAACAAAAGAGAACATTATAACCTTTTTACTCCACACCAGTCAAATGCTTCCTTTTGTGATCTGATGTGGCTTCTTGTCACAGAATGAGGCAGAAAATATGTTCCATATGCTACTTTAAAAAGAATACATCGATTAGCAATAAATTAGGGTGACCATACGTCCTCTTTTCCCCAGACATGTCCTTTTTTTGGACCTACAAAAATGCGTCCGGCCGGGATTTCTTAATTGCCCAAAATGTC
>NW_015652285.1:1609527-1622446 GCF_001515625.1 Sinocyclocheilus rhinocerous | reverse complement strand
CCAGCTCAATCCAAGCAGCTGAGTCCTTAATATTTTCAAGAAACGGCTGAAAACACATCTCTTTCATCTTCATTTGACCCTCTAACTCTAGCACGCTCTATTCTAATGCTACTTTTAATTTTATCTGCTTGTTTTTTTTAAATAAAAAAACTTGACCCTCTAACATTTGCACTCTCTATTCTATTTCTGTTCTAATGGCCAATCCATCATTTTTTGGTGGAATTTATTTATTTATTTTTTAATAAGTATTGGTTCAGGCACCATTTAGGCACCAGAACCGTTTTAAAAGTATCGGTTTGGCACCGGTATCGAAAAAAAACCAAACGATACCCAACCCTAGAAGAAAATGGGTTAAGTTGGCAGCCGGTGGCATTTGTGTTAAATGGGCAGCCCCCTGGAGTGCACTTTAGGAGCAGGAAATGGGCTGTATGTGAACGTAACGGTAACATGATCGTGCTGATGTGCACTACACTACAGTATGCAGCCATTAATAGTATGTGCACTGATGAGGCCTGGCCTCAAACCGCATACTCATTTGTCTGGCCGTCTTGCTCCGTGCCCTCACTGGGCATGTACCAATGATGCCATGTTGCCTGGCAACCATCACATGGATCCCGCCAAGAGCTGGATGACGTGTTCAGAAGGACAGTTGAACCACTGTCTCCTAAATAGAAACCTCTGTATGTGTATGTTTGTTGGGGTCATTGTGTTGTTTACGCTGTGATCTGGGCCAGCAGGCCCCTCTAGCTGCCTACAACTACCAGATGGCACAGATTTTTTTGGCTGAATGGAGGTTAGTGTATCAGCATTAAGAAGTGGAGGCTTGAATACGGAGACTATGAAATCGGTCATTACCATACTCTTGACCTACTTGAGGATCCATACTTGAATGGGGTGTTTGTATGTGCAGCCGATCGCTGAGGTGCACGAGGACCGTACACTCTGCATTAATCATTCTTCCCTAGAACCTCTTCATCACTGACGCTTGGCCAGGCATAAGTGAGCATATGGGAAGGAAAAGACCCGGAGGCCTTATTAAATAAGTGGATCCTTTTTCACTGCCACTTAGGGTCCATAGGACCATCTGTTACAGGACTGCACATTTTTTATGCTTATTATTGCAGATTTTTCTTTCCTTTAAGGAGTTCGAGATGATGCTGCAGAGATTCACTTTCCTTTAAAACCAAGGGAGTTGATAGCGGTAGACTGATAGACTATCTGGAAGAATTTTCAATCATATTTTTGATTTCAGCCAATTGTTGTATTATTGGCATCTGGCAGCAGAGGCTAAGTGGATCATGCTAACCAGTCAAATCTTGACCCATTGATTTATTTATTGACCAGGTCAGTTTTGACATTTTGAATCTCATTGCATTAGCTGATGACTGTATTGGCAGCCATTGACAGTGTAGCATATTATAATATATATGTAAATTAATACAATAAATACAACTTTAAAAAAAGATTCAGATGGTTTGTTTAAAGTAACTTAAAGCTTTTGTGTCAAACTTAATTGCTGTAATACATGTGCATTATATCAGCCAAATATTTTAGTTTGTGTATAGCATTATTTACTCGGGTGTTGTTAAGTACAGTTTAACCACTAGGGACAGTTTTTTTTTTTTTTTCTCATAATTTCTCATTAGAAACAACTTACCTGAACAGTACTGTTCAAATCTTCGGGGTCAGTAAGATTGTTTGTTTCTTTGTTTGTTTTGAAAGACATCTCTTATTATCACCAAAGCTGCATTTATTTGACACTGTAAAATACTATTATTGTGAAATATTATTACAATATCAAATAATTTTCTGTGTGAATGTATTGTAATATGTAATTTTAGTCCTGTGATGCAAAGCTGGTTTTTCAGCAGCCATTACTCCAGTCTTCAGTGTCACATGATCCTTCAGAAATCATTCTAATATGCTGATTTGATGCTAAAGAATCATATCTCTTATTATTATCATTGTTGAAAACCGTTAAAAACCTGCTTGGTCTTTTTGTGGAAACTGTAATTTTATTTATTATTTATTTTTTTATTTTTTCAGAATTCTTGGAATAAATTTACAAGAACAGCATTTATTACTTTTATAATGCTTTTTCAAATATTGCAAACATCTTTGTTACTTTTGATCAATTTAATGCGTCCTTGCTGAAGTTGCAAGGTGACCATAATGCGAGCTGCTTGGGGGGACTGTATTGATCAGAGAGCTTTAGCAGATGCAGTGTTTAATCTCCTCCAGCTAACCTTGCAGATGTGAGGGCACAGCTGGCACACATCCAAGCTGTTCCGGGTCACTGTGCGTGAGGAGGATTTCAAAGAGTTCACATTACTTTGATTAAATAGATTAAGAATTTGGTGAGCAGATGGCTTTTAAAAGGCGTAGTACACCCCAAAATGAAAATTCTGTCGTTTAGTTACCCACATGTTGCACTTGTTTTTTTTTTTTTTTTTTTCCTGACACAGATAGAGATCAGATTATCTACAGATGTCAAGCCCCAATAAGGCTTCTGAAATTATATGACAGCTTTGTGTGACGACCGATCATTTCACTGATAATTTTCCTCTCTGCTGTAGCTCTTAAATCTCATTCCGTTACAATATATGCAAAAATCAATGGTGTCAACGACATCAAACCTGCTGTTGTTTGATGTGCCTTAATTGCGATTAATCGCATCCAAAATAAAAGTTTGTTTACATAATATATGTGTGTACTGTGTATATTTATATGTATAGAAAATACACATACATGTATATTAGGGCTGTGCGATTTGGGGGAAAATATCAAATTGCGATTTTTTTTTTTTGACATATTGCGATTCCGATTTGCGATTTTTAAATTTGCAAAGTCAAACTTCAGATCAATATAAATCGCAACGTCTCAAATCGCGATTTCGATTCGATTTCTATTAATTGCACAGCCCTAATGTATATATTTAATAAATATACAGTATGAAATATATCTATATGCCTGTAAATATTTGTTTACATGTATATAGATATATTACATATATTTATTAAATAAATAAGATCTATTGCATATATTTAATAAATTGTTATTTGACATTTCAATTTCACAAACAAATTTGCAGCCCTTTGAGAAATAATAAAAGGGCACCTTTTCATTTATAATTTATCTTAAATGTCATTTTGTTAAATCGTGAGAAAATTGTATCGTGAAACAAGTATCGTGAATCGTGACACATCGTATGTTGAGTGAATGTAGTACACACACATACATATATGATTTGAGAGTTGCAGTGGAGGGAAAGATTATTAGTGAATAGTTTCAGTCTGTTATAATTTAAAGAAGAAACCAATCCGATGTATAGTTGACATTTGAGGCTTAATACTATAGAAAAGCACTAACGGCTTTTCAGTTAGTGTTTTCAGCTTGTTTATTTTCATATAAAAATACGGCATGCAGTTGCATTAAACAATGGTATAAACATCATTCAATGTAAATTGTGATAATTGTAATTAATAATCGCAATTACAATTTCAAGGGAATAATCGACAATTATGATTTTTTTGTTGTTGTCATAATCGTGCAGCCCTAGTCTGTTGATCACACAGATAATGGATGATTTCAAATAGATATTGTAGAAATATGGACTATTTGTAAGGGTGCTTCTCTATCTTTTTTATTTTTTTTATTTGTTGGTTTATGTATTTTTGTTTTTTCTTGTTTCAATGAAAAAATGACAGCTTACACATCTGGAGGATGGGTGGTGGCAGCATTGTTATTTTTGAGTGAACTTTTCCTTTTAAGGCTTCTGAGAAAGGTGTTGAGTTTTTTCTTTAGTTTTCTGTCTTTTTAGTTTCTCTGCACACCTTCCATTAAATCTGTGGATTTGCAATGATGTCATGACAGGAGATAAGACGAAATACAGTTCAAAAGCTTTTATGCTCAAACTCCATTTTAGTATCTGCCACGGAAACTTCACAGCTCAAAACAAGGCTTTTTAGATGCGAGAACTCCTGTTTGTGAAACTGACATGAAACAAACCTCACTGTGGCTCATACTTGAGGCTTTTTTTTCTCAAACTGTCCCAGGCAGACGCCCCTGACATCCTGTGAGTAATGTACCCCAGATATTATGAATCCAAAATATTTTTCCCTGTCTCCTCTATGCTGGAACGCGGGCCGGACTTGTTTGCAGCGAGGCCTTGTCCCTCCGTCCCTCGTGTTGACTCAGCTGAACATATTTGTAAAGACAGCTGTGCTGTCTCTTCCTGTCCACACACCAAAGTGCAGGGTGGAGGGGTCTCCTCATTTGAGACAGCGTACATAAAGCACAGACATAGTAATGATAAACATTTGCATTTAAAGCATAACATAACCTTAATTAAGAAATATATCGTGATATAAATTTTGGCCATATCGTCCAGCCCTACTTCCACCTCTAAATTCTGATTTGACGAGCCTCATTCTCGTTGAAATAATGTTGTTATGCTTTTGCATTAATGACCAGCTGATACATTTATCCCGCTTATTACATGACTACATACCAATTAAGTAAGTAAATAGACATGAAATATTGATTTAAGCTGGTTATCTGAAAAGAAAGAGACCACTGAGTGGTATGAGGGACATCAGTAAAATATATAGGTTATTAATCATTATAAAGAATTTATTAATATTAATGTTATATATTATTATTGTTATTAATAATAATAATAATATTGTCAGATATTATTATATATTTTTTAAATATATTTTGTTTGAAGACCAGTTTCTTACACTATATATTTGACTATTTAAACAAAATAATAGTTTATTTGCCATATGGAATTTATAATAATAATAATAATAATAATAAAAAGTAATAATAAATTATTATTGTTATATAGTATTAATATTACTATTATTATTAGTTATACTACCGTTCCAAATTTTGGGATCAGAATGATTTTAATGTTTTCTTAAAGGAGTTTCTTATGCTCATCAAAGCTGCATTTATTTGTTCAAAAATACAGGAAAAAATCTAATGGATTAATAAAAAGTTAAAAAAGAAGAGCATTTATTTAAAATATACATCTTTTCTAACAATATACACTACCGTTCAAAAGTTTGGGGTCAGTAAATTTTTTTATCTTTCTTTTTTTGAACTTTTATTCAGCAAGGATGGATGTGTTAAATTGATAAGAAGTGATAGCAAAGATTTATATTGCTAGAAAATATTTATATTTTGAATAAATGCTGTTCTGAAAAAAGTATAGCAGTTTCCAAAAAAATATTTGGCAGCAAAACTGCTGCCAACATTGATAATTATAATGATAAATCAGCATATTAGAATGTTTTCTGAAGGATCGTGTGACCCTTTATACTGGAGTAATGGCTGATGGAAATTCAGCTTTGCAGCTGTCCCTTTAAGACCTGATGCACGGATCCGATATAATGATACACATCACATCCGATTTCTTTCTCAGCTGTTTTCATTCACTTGAGATATAACTGACTGCGTTTACCTGAATAATTGTCGAGATGGGTATTTTGTCATAATTTTATGTGTATGTGTCTGTTCAGAGGATTCAGAATGTGTATGTATCATCAATTGTCATTATACAGTGATAATAATAATAGTCAGATATTGTTATAGTATAATTTTTTTTAAGTATTTAATTTGGACATCAGCCTTTAAACTGAATTATTTTATGTCTAAGGAAAACAGTCAAATATAGTTCATTTGTCAAATAGAATTTATAATAATAATAATAATGTGTTTTTTTGTCATTATACAGAATTAATAATAATAATGATAATAATAATAATCGTTGTTGGTGTTAGTATTATTGTGATGTTACAAAAGCAATAAGTCAAGTATGTCTATTACATGTGCTACAGTTTTTTTTTTTTTTTTAAACCAAAGATAAGTACTTAGTATAATTATATAGTATAATAAGTATAAGTGTTCTTAGGCACAATGTAAAGTGGATTATTAAAATTCCCCCCACCCCCACCCCATCTAATTTATATTTTATTTTATTTCCGCTTCGTATCAGTTAACGAAAACTACTTTTTAGTAGTTTTAGTTTAACAAAAACAACACTGTTTGAAACTGATCGTTTTTTGCTGTTTCACTGCATATACATAAATATTGAGATGGATATTCACTATCATCAAAAGGCTGAAAAAAATATCGCAGTGTTTAGCTATATCGCCCTGTCCTCATGGCTGTTTCAACAGTATGACATTTTTAACTTGAAGTCTTATTTGCCATTTGTTCTTCATCTAGGTCTTTGAAAAATTCACAAAGGAATCCACGTCCCTTCTGGATGAACTTATAGTCATCAATGAAAATGAGAAGGGAAGCCAGGCAGAGAAGGACAGGTATTTTATGTCTCATTATCTCTAGGCATGAGCTCCTAATTAAGGCTGTCATTTCAAAGGCCACTATTTTTCTGTTAGCTATTAGCCATTCTTAATTGTGTAAGTAAAATGTTTAGTGGATTTAAAAAGCAATCAAATGTACAGAGAAATCAACATGTTTGTTTCATTAAATGGTCATAATTTTATAAACAAATGCTCAGCAACAACTTGTTATTAACTTATTAACTTGCAATTGTTACACTCATAGGTCTTCAGAGAGCAACATCCTGCCTTCATTTGATCCTGAAACGGTCCTTCAAACTGGTGAGTGGCGAACTGTGCTGGCTGTGTTTGTATAGATGTAGACTCTGCTTTGAAACTGCCTTAAGTTTTTTCTGTAATATTTTGGGTCTATTTGTAAAACTAGAAGCAAAAGCAGATTTTGCTTGGGAATTTAACTACTATACTCTATCCACTATGTGATGTCAACAGTGAAGCTGTTTTTCCAGCTGGTCTGTTACTCCATTCAGTTTTATTGGTGGGGTAGAGCTAAGAGCTTGGCTTAAGTGTTGTTTAACACTCTAAAGCGATTTCACAGCTTTTGTATTTGAAGCTAAAGCTGGTTTGTAAAGTGTTGATCAGTATGCCCAGTACCCTCTGCCCTGATCAGTATGTCTCTGACACCATGCCCTACTCTAAAGAATGGCTTCATCAGTTCAGTGAACTTGTGCCCAGTGTTAGTGACTCAGGCAGGGTTGTGCACCATTTAAAACTGAATTGAGAATCCTTTTTAAATGCCTTAAAATTCATTGCAGCCTGAATTGGTTTTAAGTTAGAATTAGAATGCAATTAAATGTATTTTATAATTGTAATTTTAACTAATGCTATTTGTTTTTCTGTATGAAATAAACATGCTTAATTGAATTTGACTTTGCAAATTTATTTTAAAATGGCAAACAATAGAAATGATAGGGGTGGAACGGTTCACGGAAAAAAATCGAACCGTACGGTTCTCCACACACGGTTCGGCACGCGCTAGGACCGCGGTTCAACTTAAATCTGACAACGCATCTTTAATATGGTTTGCTATAAATAACACGTAAAACAAACAGGGTTCGGCTAATATATGTTTCTGTTGATGGATGCTAGGGCTGCACGATAAATCGCATGCGATATTTAACGCGCATCTTGTCAGTAAAGCCATTCTGTAATCAGCGGTAAATCTCCATCACGTGTGGGCTTTCACATGGAGCAGCCGTTGTTCACCGACAAGCTGCGCAAAACGTGCTGATAACGCGCGCGCACAGGTGAGACCTGAACAGCACTTGTTGATATCTGTGTTTAAGCTAAACTAATTTAAGTCTTGCCAGTTGAAACATTTAAGAGCCAGAGGACGCGAGCTCGCGTGTGCAGTGAGAATATTTGTGCGTGCGCTCATCCAAAGCGCGCAAAAGCGCATCAGAACGCGCGCAAATATTAAGCTCTCTCTGATGTATTGTTTAAATGGACAAATTCACACAAAAATTGTCAAAATGCTCGTCTTGGTAAGTATCCTATAGCAGACATAGCCGGCTGAACGTACTTGCAGTGTCTTAAAGTGACAGCACTTTCTTAATATTAATCAAACAGCAACAACAAAGAAATCACTCACTGCTGAATTTATACAGTCAAATATGCAATGCTGTTTTACATTTCATTACTTTATTCAATTTCTGTACCTAAAAACTAATGTTAGACCTACCTAAAAAAAACTGAAAATCACTGTTTATTTTATTTGTATCTTTACTCTATTGTATTTATTTGTGCTGTTGCTTGTAGTTAGATAGATTATTCTTATTTTCTTTATTTTTATTTGACAGTATAGTTTTTGCCTAAACGTAGCACATACTGAACCATACCGAAACCGTGACTCTAAAACCGTGATACAAACCGAACCGTGAGTAAGTTGAACCGTTTCACCCCTAATAAATTAAATATATTTTATGTATTTATTTTTACGTAAATATTGGCATTGGTCTTGCATCAGCACTCTTCTGCCATCCCTGCAATTTTCGAATGCGCATTTTCAATGCACATTTGAAATGAACGTAAATGAACATTTAAAATAAATAAATAAATAAAACTGTTAAGGCAAATTTGTGAATGAAATATAATGGACGTAATATTACCCATGTAATAAAGATGATTTTAAAAAGAAAAAAAAAAGAAATCTTGAATATTTTGATATTTAAGTTTGTAATGTTAAAGGGTTAGTTCACCCCAAAATGAAAACTGTCATTAATTACTCACCCTCATGTGGTTCAAAACCCGTAAGATATTTTTGATGGAATTTGAGAGCTCTCTGACCCCCCATAGACAGCAACGCAACTGAAATGTTCCCAGACAGAAACGTAGCAAGGACATCGGTAAAACAGTCCATGTGACATCAGTGGCTCAACTTCAATTTTGTGAAGCTACGAGAATACTTTTTGTGCGCAAAGAAAACAAAAATGACGACTTTATTCAACAATTCTTCTCCCCCGAGTTACTGTCTTCCGCCATTTTGGAGAGTATCACAACACATACGCACGCTTTACCCTAAGTGTAAACAACGCTGATTACGCCGATTACGTTCATGCGCGCGCTTTCCCCCCAAACGTAAACAACGCCGATTACGTTCTTGGGTACTCTCCAAAATGCCAGAAGACGTAACTCGGGAGCGAAGAATTGTTAAATTATTTTTGTTTTCTTTGCGCACAAATAGTATTCTCGTAGCTTCGCAAAACTGAAGTTGAATCACTGATGTCAGATGGACTGTTTTACCGATGTCCTTGCTACATTTCTGTCTGGGAACATTTCAGTTGCGTTGCTGTCTATGGAGGGTCAGACAGCTCTCAGATTCCATCAAAAATATCTTAATTTGTGTTCCGAAGATGAACGAAGGTCTTACGGGTTTGGAACGACATGAGGGTGAGTAATTAATGACAGAATTTTCATTTTGGGGTGAACTAACCCTTTAATATTTATTATTGAATTTTTTATGACGTTTTGTATTACATTTTTGGATTGGTGCAATTCAATGTTTTTTTTTTTTTTTTTTGGTCATCTTTGGTCCTCAACATGTTTCAATTTTTGCCTATTTTGTTTTGGGCTAATTCAGTTCCTCTGTGTTTCTGCTCTGCCTGTTAAATCTCTGCCTATTAATTACTTATTGCTGTCATTACAATTCAAATTCCAATGTAACATCCTGTAAGGCCAATTCAATTCAAATTCATGTTCATGAGTTGAAAAGTAACAAATTTTGCCTAGCCTTGGTTAGAATAATTCACAAGTATTGGCACAAATAAAAACACAGCAGTGGTACAAAATTAGTTTTTCTTCTGTTCCTTTCTTCTGCATTTGAGTCTGTCACTTTGTGTCTAATTTAGGTGAAATACTGGCTTAATGTATTCATACTGCATCAATCCGTACTCCTTGACAGATGGGAACATTTGCCATCACGTCTTGCATTCATCAATTTCTTTCTGCTTGACACATTGTTCATGAAATATTTTATTACCGTTTACTGAGTTCAGTTTTCAAATGGCTTAACCCTTGATTTCTGTCCTAAATGTTGTTTTTCTCCCCGATCACAGGACATGAGTTGCTCTCGGAGCTCCAGCAGAGGCGTTTCAATGGCTCTGAGGGAGGAGGAGGAGGTGGCACAGCCTGGTCGCCCATGGACGATGAGCTGCTGGCTCAGCCTCAGGTGATGAAGCTCCTGGACTCTCTGAGGGAGCAGTACACAAAGTATCAAGAAGTTTGCCGACAGCGCAGTAAACGCTCCCAGCTAGAGGAAATCCAAACCAAGGTCATGCAGGTAAAACGCTGGGGGGGATTTATAAGAATGTAAACCGAAAAGTGAAAGATCACTTTCAGATAGTCGAGTTCTGTTGTAGAAGAACTCTGGTGCTGTTCAGCTGTCACGCATTCCTGTGCTCTTTGTTTGAGCCAGGAATCAAAACTGTAGCCTTGAGTTTCGCCAAATTCATTCGAGACCTCTATTTGCACAGTCATCTTTCAAACTTCACATGCTGTTGTGAAGTGTGAGGGAGTTTCATCTGTCATCCATTTTGCTTTATTCGTTTGTCTAAATATCGCTGAGGTTTGCAAGAAGACATCTTATTCCGAAGCATTAGTTCAGACTGTGGCTGGGCTTTGGTGCTTTGGTGAATCAGCAGTCTTGGTCTACAAATAGAGCAGTTTTTGGTGGTTCTTCGCACCATACAATCATTGTCTTTCCACAGAAAAGATTTGTCACATAATCCTTTCACATACACATCTACTGCTCTGTCTTCTTGGAAGTCTTACAGAATGCACTCCCACAAAATTCCCACTGAGAATCCGATTATCATAGAGAATCGCTGGTAGAGAGTAGGGCTGTGCTGATGCAATCGTACATCTATACATCCATATATTGTGCTTTTGTTTTCTTTTTTTTCCCCCTCAGTTTTTAGTTGATATCAATTTAGATCCTTGTAACATGGTTTAGAACCTGTACTTTTAAACTTTCTGTTCATCGAAGAATCCTGAAAAAATGTATCATGGTTTCCGCAAAAATATTAAGCAGCACGATTGTTTTCAACACTGAAAATAATAAAGAAAATGTTTCTTGAGCACAAAATCAGCATATTAGAATGATTTCTAATGGATCATGTGACACTGAAGACTGGAGTAGTGGCTTTGCATCACAGGAATAAGTTACTTTTTAGAATATATTAATATAGAAAACAGTTATTTTAAAGTGTAATTTTTTGCAGTATTATGTTTTTCACTGTATGTTTGATCAAATAATTGCAGCCTTGGTGAGCACAAGAGACATTGACCAAAACTCACTTACCCCAAACCATATTTATACACAGTTGTGGCATTATAATGTAACATTATTGCACTACTACTACTACAACTACTAATTATTATTATTATATTTTGATTTTATGTAATATTTTCGATTTGATGTAATTTTTCTCTTATGTGGCACCATGTGAAGGAAAAAAAAATCATTGGCTCTTTAAAATCTCTGATGGATCCTCTGATGGATATAATTTATATTTATACTTATTTGTGCATTTATAGACATTCCTCATTAAATTACAATAAGAATTTAGAATTGTAAACTCCGAAACCAGTATTTCTTCGTGTGGTTAGTGTCACACCTGGACAGAGTCACCAAGTGTAATGTAGGTCATGTAAGGTGATGGTGAGATCAGAGGTTGTTGTCTCTCAGAACTCTTGTTAGACGAAATAAAATGTCTGTTTCCATGGCGATCAAGATATTGGGAGGTGCACATCTTGTGTGTCGGAAAAGAAGTTTGGCCTACTTGCCTTCACTGAAAAATTGCGCAGGGAAGGGGGAGATCATTTGTAAGCCGCAGTGCCTGAAGCAATTAAAGACAGGAAGCCGTGCAAGCTAAGCAGCGATTCTTAAAAAGTTCAGTCACCTCCGCATTAGACAAATTAATGACTTTCTTCACAAAGCAGGTTCTCTTGCTGCTGTTCCAGAATTTTCATTTGCTCCCCTAGTTCATTGAACAACAGAAGTGAAATTAATTTGTCTGCCAGTTCAGTTGTAATTCAAATTTTTAACTCTCAGCTGTTGAATTGAGACTGAACTTGCATATCAAGCAAGTTAATTAAATGGTTAGTTCACCCATAATTGAAAATTTTTTTCATTATTTGTTTCACCTTCATGTTGTTCCAAACCTGTATGCTTTTCATTCTATGCAACACAAAAGGACCAATTTTGAAGAAGCTTTGAAAAGCACAAAACCTCACCACACAGTTAATTTGACTTTTGAAGACGATATTTGTGTGAGGAACGGACTGAAATGTAAGTCATTATTCACTGACAATCTTCCATTTTGCTGCAGCTCTGAAATCCCATTTGTGCTCTGATACTGATGTTCAAAATCTGACAGCTGAAGGATTGTGCTGCTCTCCAGACGTGCAACCTACATTTGTCTTTTTGTAAACAAGTAAATATGTGATTTAAGTAAATCTCTAATTTGAGCTCTCATCGACCCGATCCTGTCATTTAGTTAATTAGATTTGCTCTCCGTTCCTCCTGATTTCTTTCCGATTCGAGTCTGCTCAGTGGCTCGGGGGTCAAATGTGGTAGTGATTCACTAATTAAAGGTTTCTTTGTCTGTGTTTGTGTTTTGTGTGTGAGCAGGTTGTGAATTGGCTGGAGGGTCCTGGCACAGAGCAGCTTCGCACACAGTGGGGGATTGGAGACTCCATTCGCGCGTCTCAGGCCCTGCAGCAGAAACACGAGGAGATTGAGAGTCAACACAGTGTAAGTACAGCCATCATGTCTGGTTTGTGTATATGGTTTTTGTGGTATGTATAGCCTCTGTGAAATGCAAATGGGGACTTTTTTGACATTTTCACATAGGTCTGTTCCATACAAGGACCGTTTGGAGTGACCATGTCAGTAATCATCCAAAAATGACAGAAAATAGCATGAAAGGCATCTGTGTGGCTCATGCACTATATTCCAACTGTTCTCAAGTCGAATAATAGCTTTATGTAAGGAACAGACTGAAATGTAAGGTTCTTAATAACTGATAATTGGAACCCTTTTTTTTTTT
>NW_015652285.1:1603993-1605512 GCF_001515625.1 Sinocyclocheilus rhinocerous | reverse complement strand
GACTAGACTAACGTCATGGACCGACATGTTTGTTTGTGAGAACAGAGCCAGAATATATGGTGAGCCATTTCCACAAAATGCAGACGCAAAACACAAAAAATTTTTTTTATGTATTCTATTAATCAACATTAATTATCATTATTACAATATCAACAGCAATAATCAACAATAATGATTTTTGTCGTAATATTGCAGCCCTATTAGCTCCCGTTTTTAAACATATAGTTTAGATATAATTTTAAACAGTCAATTGTTATTGGCAACAGTTTAAAGTATTTTTAAAAGTATTTGGTTGAATTTAAGTATTTGTCATTAAAGACAACACAGATACAATTATTAAGCTGGTGATAAAAATTGCCCTAACGAATAGAAAAAATGTCCCCGGAAATCAATTCCAGGAGGCAAAAATTGCCCCTTAATGCAAAAGTTCATTTCTGACCCTGCACCACCGCCCATTTTTAAAGAATCAAATGACGAACTAAAAGCAAACTTATTAGAAAAACGAACACTTGAACATACATCTGTGTGGTTAAAAACGACCTAAAATGATGCACTTGGATGTTCTGTGGTGGTATTTGGCATAAAAAGTTTGTGAACCACAGTTGTAGACCATAGAACTTAAAACAGTCAGAGCTGCTGAGAGACAAAAATGCAGACATTGTGGCAACTGTCTTTTATTCTACTGTGGTTTTGTGTTACGCGATATAATCGCTAACTTAAGATTTGTGATCTGTCAAATCAACTGAAGTCAGTCAGATGACACTAATATGCCACATGCTGCAATTTAAGTCCTGCCAGTAGGTGGCAGTATTGATGTATTTTACTTGAGGGAATCGCATGCTGTTCTTCTGGAATATTTTTGCTTCTGATTATGCAAATTTTTTGAGGAAATACGATTATATTGTGTTTAGATTCATTTTGAACCTCAGATTCAGGCTGCATAAAGCTTTGGTTGGTGACTTTATGTACTTAAATCTATTATGTTTACAGTCTTGATAAATGCATTTGATTTGCTCTAAAGAAGTGGTTTTCCACCCACAGATTTGCACACAGATTTCCAGAAGGTCAGCTGATTGGCTTTTAGTCTCAGGAGTGGTTTGTGGTGTGCTCTTGGCTTGTCTGAAGTAGTTACTGCCTCTGTATTTCTTCAGTGTGGTTTGTGGCTCAGTGAGACGAAGCCAAACTGCCTCTTTGATTTACAGGGATCTCTGTGACGTAGATTTGTTGGTGTTGATGTTTTATTACAGGAAGGTGTTGTTTTGGAGTGTGTGTGTGACTCAGTGGCTTTATGGTTTGTTGAACAGTGACCTCTTTGTCACGTTGAGTCAGGAACTGAGCCAATTATAGACATGGTTCAAACTGTAGGTTATGTAAAAGTGATTTAGTGTTAGTCAGCATGTTAAGTGTTGCCATCATGGTGGGCTTTTTTTGGAAGATGGTTTAACGGTGCTGTTATTTCAACATTCTGTGAAATAAGGATTTTGAACACAAACACCCCCCCCCCACACACACACACACA
>NW_015652285.1:1583329-1603692 GCF_001515625.1 Sinocyclocheilus rhinocerous | reverse complement strand
CCGCAATCCGCCGCATCCCAGTTCCGTGTTCGGAAAGGAAATGAAGTGTAGCCTACTACGGAACCCCTAAAGGGAATAAATAGCCTACGAGATGGGAGGATTAAAAATATATATTTCAATACTTTCTCTCACAATTATATCGTTGTACCACACATTTTACAAGATTAGATATTTGTCAGTGGTGCTCAGTATCTGCAAATCATTCGCCATTGTCCTATGAGTCATCTCTCCTTACTCTGTGTATGTGGTAAGTGAACTTTCATGTACCATAACAGTCTACCGCTAGCAAGCGGCTAACCATGTCCCTTTAATGGCTCCGTAGAACGCATTATTTGTTTTCCGTGCCTTTCTGCATACGGATTCATTAAGTGAACTTGATAGACATTTATCTTGATCTTAACCTTTTCTAAAAAACATGTGAGTGGTCTTTGTTTATGCAAAAATAAAAAATGCAAGGGTGTAAGGTTATGATTTGTTGCCAGGGTGTTAGGTGGTTGCTAAGGTGTTCTGCCTGGTTGCTAGGTGGGGATATAATTTGGGATGTATATAGGGCACTTAGGGCTGTCAAAATGGCTGAAAAACTAAATTCAAATTTTTTACTTAAATATTATCAATATTCGAATTATATTCGAATTTAAAAGGCATAATTTCAGTTGGGGGGGGAAAAAAGCTTTTGGCTTCTCTCCTGAGGCCACAAGAGGGCACATCGAACAAAATATTATCTGTTTTTATACAGTCTATGAATATTATGCACGTTTCTTCAAAGCATAATAAAATAATATGACTATCTTTGAAAAAAGTGCATAACGTTTAAAATAATGTTTATAAACCATATATAATTAATAAAGTTGCTCAAACAATTAGAAACAAAACAGCATCATGCATGTATGTAAAAGATTCATTTCGTAACTTCAGTGATTATAACGGGAGTTTTTGCATAACTTGCGCTAGACTAGACTAACGTCATGGACCGACATGTTTGTCTGTGAAGCCTGAGCCAGAATATATGATGATGAGCCGTTTCCCCAAACTGCAGACACAATTAATAGAATACATTTTTTTTATGTATTCTATTAATCAACATTAATTATCATTATTACAGCTTTCGAATGCGCGCTCTCATTTTACTTTCACTTTCGAGATTCGAGATCACACGGACTCTATAC
This sequence comes from Sinocyclocheilus rhinocerous, assembly GCF_001515625.1. Taxonomy (NCBI): domain Eukaryota; kingdom Metazoa; phylum Chordata; class Actinopteri; order Cypriniformes; family Cyprinidae; genus Sinocyclocheilus; species Sinocyclocheilus rhinocerous. Next base: position 1,602,526 of record NW_015652285.1, on the reverse strand, counting down.
TACGGAACGGCACCTACCACACATTTTACAAGATTAGATATTTGTCAGTGGTGCTCAGTATCTGCAAATCATTCGCCATTGTCCTATGAGTCATCTCTCCTTACTCTGTGTATGTGGTAAGTGAACTTGATAGACATTTATCTTGATCTTAACCTTTTCTAAAAAACATGCACAAGAGGGCGCATCGCGCAAAATATTATGCACGTTTCTTCAAAGCGTAATAAAATAACACGACTATCTTTGAAAAAAGTGCATAATGTTTAAAATAATGTTTATAAACCATATATAATTAATAAAGTTGCTTAAACAATTAGAAACAAAACAGCATCATGCATGTATGTATAGTATAATACAAAGGACCGAAAAACAAATCACAAAGAGTACTTTCTTCATTTAAAAACTTGAGATGCAGTGGGATGGGGAAAACCGCCATAAAGTCTCGAGACATGTTTTTTAAATGTTGAATTTACATTATTTTACAAAGCTTTCTAAACATGCGGCTCTCTTGTGCGAGACACGAGTGCAGCGGTGATTAGATGTCCCTCTAGAAAATGCGATAAATATTGGTTTCGGTTTTGATGTAAACAAAATCTTCCCCGCATTGATTGTTCTCTTTTTCTGGAATAATTTGAATGAACAACGCAGCAGCGCCACATCTAGTGGGTTCAACTGGATAGGCTAACAAAAGCATTAAAATGCAATGACACTTACATCGTCGTCGCATTTCGTGCGCCACTGATAAGGCGCCCTGACGCACACCTAAAATTCGAATGCAACGTTCTTACATTAGAATATGGATTTTTATTTTAAATTTGACACGTATTCGAAATTCAAATTTTTTTTGACAGCCCTAATAAATATTTATATATATATATATATATTCACATACACACACACACACACACATTGTGTCTATATTTGTATTTCATGGGAGCTGTTGTATCCATTTGACCTGTAGGATTTGGTGTACTGTGTTTATGGACTTGTGGTTTTTATGATTGCTGGTGGTTTATTTAACTGTGTATTAACAGCTCATGTCATTGTTTGCTGCAGGAGTGGTTTGCTGTTTATGTGGAGCTGAACCAGCAGATCGCAGCCCTGCTGAGCGCAGGAGATGAAGAGGACCTGATGGAGCTCAAGGGTCTGCAGCAGCAGCTCAGTGACGCCTGCTACCGGCAGGCCAGCCAATTAGAGTTCAGACAGAACATCCTGCAGTCTGCCCATGAGTTCCACATGACCGCACAAGATGTAAGATTCAATACAATCAGATGATATCACTAGACCTTCATGGAATCTGCACTCACAGAACTGCAGTTAAAGCTCTACAGATTTCCACGGAACACAAACATCTTGTTCATGTAGAAACAACAAAAAATATTTTGGCTACTGTGATGCTTCCGCTATCAGTAGGTACAGTGTAATACTATCAGTTCTGTTTAAAGTCAACATGAAATCAAATTTGACCATTTTTACTTTTCAAACATTCAGTTCTGGTCTTTTTGTGCACAATTCATCTGTGCATGTTATTCCGAATTAAATCTAATCAAAATGCAATAATTTGCTCAGCCTCTGAAATTAATTTTCTTTTCATTTAATGGTATGAATCCCTCTTAGATTTTCAGCCCATCCCCTCCAATCATCTGGCTCCACTGTGATATTTAACACCCGCTTTTTGCAATCCAATCCAAATTCCAGAAGGATAAAATCAAGTCTCGCCCTACTTTGTTTTCTTTTGTTAAATATCCTGTTCCCCTTGGGTGTATGTCAAATAACAGAAATAAAAATGTCTTGAAGTCAACATAAATTGACGTTCACAGGCCATTTACACACATTTAAAGCCACAGATTTCCTCCCCAGTCAGAAAATCGGTGTACATATTCATTGTGGGCCTACATATTACTTAAAAGGCATTATAGATTATTTTATTGAACGTTTCAACTGTATGTGAATATATAGAAAGCTGCTTTCTGATGCTACTGTTATATGTGTTTGTCTCAGTTGTCCCAGCAGTTAGACGGGCTGTTAGGCATGCTGTGTGCAGACGTCGCCCCTGCAGATGGAGCTGCGATCCAGCAAACTCTAAAACATCTGGAGGAGAAACTCAAGAGCGTAGGTCAGAAAGCTCTGTTATCCTACTCGTACTCCTGATCCTGGTTCATATAAAGTTTGATAAACCAGAACTATTGGTGCTTATGCATTAGTATCACATAACTAAATGTTTGATTTTCAAAAACCACTCAAGACATAAAAATAAAATAAACTGCGGCTGGTCATCTTGTCATTTAGAGGCGTGTTTTAACATGAAATATGAAAAAATTGACAGTCATGAAAATTTAATTAAAAAAAATTTCCAAAAACTTTTTTTGTTTGTGAACGCTTTTAAAATACCGCAAAATGTCGCTTAAATAAAGTTCGGAACGCGACACTGTTTGAAAGGGGGTACCTTTTCACTGTTGCACTGTGGTGAGTGAACAGCTGTATGTTACTAAGCGTGAAAGTTTCTAAACTGAAGCTGTAGAACTAATAGAACGTGATGACACAGAAGAACTCATCCACAATATCCACACTGACCGCCACAAATATCCACCGCCCCCTGCCATCAGCTCCCGCGTCTCACCACACGAGCGCGACTTTAGCACTAGATTTAGCAACTTTCTAAACCCAGTCATGCATGGAAAAAAAAATACCGTGATGTACCGTGAAACCGGTATAATTTTGAAAAATACCGTGATATAAATTTTTGGTCATACCGCCCAGCACTAATTGAGTCTCTCACTGTTTTCCAGAGGGTGCCTTGCAAAGCTTAAGAGAAAAAGGCCAAGTACTGCTTGACCAGATGTCTACCCAGACGTCCTTTTCCTATGGCAAGGATGTAAGCATTGAGAACAAAGAGAATATCGACCATATTCACAGTGTCATGGAGGACATGCAGCTCCGCAAACAGAGGTCCCTCTTCTCTTTTCATGATTTTTAATCATGGACACAGCACTTCTGGTGTACCAAGAGAAAGCGATGATGGTCTGATGTGTTCATGGTATTTTTTGACAATATTCACTCATCATGACAGTAAAATAGTGCATTCTAAGTCAATAAACTGCAGTATTTCCTCTCTCAATCAGTAGAAAATATGGTTAAAACCCAGTCATGCATGGAAAAAAAAATACCGTGATGTACCGTGAAACCGGTATAATTTTGAAAAATACCGTGATATAAATTTTTGGTCATACCGCCCAGCACTAATTGAGTCTCTCACTGTTTTCCAGAGGGTGCCTTGCAAAGCTTGAGAGAAAAAGGCCAAGTACTGCTTGACCAGATGTCTACCCAGACATCCTTTTCCTATGGCAAGGATGTAAGCATTGAGAACAAGGAGAATATCGACCACATTCACAGCGTCATGGAGGACATGCAGCTCCGCAAACAGAGGTCCCTCTTCTCTTTTCATGATTTTTAATCATGGACACAGCACTTCTGGTGTACCAAGAGAAAGCGATGATGGTCTGATGTGTTCACTTGTGTTTTATAGGTGTGAGGACATGGTTGATGTCAGGAGACTCAAGATGCTGCAGATGGTACAGCTCTTCAAGTGTGAGGAAGATGCATCACAGGTCAGAGCTTGAAATTCAAATGGAGAGACTCTTAGAAGTGGGTCTGTAGTTCTGAGGGACTGTAAGGGCCGTTTCTTTTCTTCGCAGGCGGTGGAGTGGTTAGGAGAGTTGCTCGATGCTTTGTTGAAGACCCACATCCGACTGGGAGATGATTCGCAAGAAACCAAAGTGCTGCTGGAGAAACACAAGAAGTTTGTGGATGTTGCACAGGTATTTGAAACTCTTGAGGTTTTGAATTTCCTCTGCTGGCACACCTAATCTTAATAAATCAGCATTATATAATCAGAGTTATATTGAATCAAAGACAACATGAAATCCCAATGAATAAATCTGTTTTCCACTATTATTATTAATAATAATAATAGTTTTGTTTTTATTAAAAATTATTGCATTTATTTATATTAATTGATTTACTTGATATATACCGTATTGTCCCGAATATAAGACGATGTTTTTTTCTTGGAAATACATCTGAAAAAACGCGGTCGTCTTATATTCGGGCCAATACGGTGTATATATATATATATATATATACACACACACAAACACTTTTATTTTTCATTTATTATTTTTATATTTTAATAATACGATAGTCTCAAATCTTCATGGATTAAATCAATTCCTCCTTTTTTGGGGAGGAAATGTATGTAATGTATTGTTACAGGTAAGGTAAAGGTAAAAATAAAAAGTTATTTAATGTTTTTTTTTTTTTTTATTGTATACTTATTCAAAATCCTATTTTTACAGTATGATTTTTTTTTTATGCTGCTTAGAGTATAATGTTGTTAGAGTATCCAGCCCATGTTTTGTTTTCGGGTTCACAGTAACCATTTCCTTTTCTGCTTTCAGAGCACCTATGATTACGGTCGCCAGCTGCTGCAGGCCACAGTGGTGCTGTGCCAGTCTCTGCGTTGTACCACCCGCTCCTCAGGGGACACGCTGCCCAGACTCAACCGTGTGTGGAAACAGTTCACAGTCACATCTGACGAGAGGCAGCACAGGCTGGAGATGGCCATTGCTTTCCACACAGCTGCGGAGAAGGTTGGTACAGTTCTGCAAAACTAATGTCATAGCAAAGTAAGGAAAATTGTCTACATTTACTCACCCTCATGTCATTCCAAACCTGTTTGAATTTCCTTCTTCCATGGAACACAACAGTAGAAATTGACGAGCAGCGTGATTCTTTGGATTTTCTCCCATTTGTATTCCATGGAAAATATAAAAGCAGATGGGTTTTTACCAACGTGAGGGTATATAAATAATTTTTGTGTGAACTGTTCCTTTAAAATGTATTGAGTTAATTTATCATGAAGAACCTTTGTCAGCTTAATTATATTTATTACGACCTTATAAATAACCAAGGGTTTTTTCTTGCATGCTTTGGACCCCACTGTATGTTAAGCTAATTACTCATTAATATTAATAATAATATTGGTAATTGCAATCTAAAATTGTAGTGAAACTAGTCTGTCTCAGGCATGTGGTCACATGTACTGTCTACAAACTTCCCAGCTGTAATACACTGTCTGAAGGTCTCTAGCTCTGTAATATATCAGGCAGTTTCTCCCTGCTTTCAGATTCTGAGAGAAAGCCCTGAATTAGCCGAGCTGATGGTGGATGTGGAGGCATATGAAGAGGTGGAGACGGTGGGGAAAGGTCTTCTGGACAGGCTCACTGTGCCAGTCATTTTCCCTGATGGGTAAGAGCTGAAAGTTCCTTTTCTGCTTTCAGAGCACCTATGATTACGGCCGCCAGCTGCTGCAGGCCACAGTGGTGCTGTGCCAGTCTCTGCGTTGTACCACCCGCTCCTCAGGGGACACGCTGCCTAGACTCAACCGTGTGTGGAAACAGTTCACAGTCACGTCTGACGAGAGGCAGCACAGGCTGGAGATGGCCATTGCTTTCCACACAGCTGCGGAGAAGGTTGGTACAGTTCTGCAAAACTAATGTCATAGCAAGTTAAGGAAAATTGTCTACATTTACTCACCCTCATGTCATTCCAAACCTGTTTGAATTTCCTTCTTCCATGGAACACAACAGTAGAAATTGACGAGCAGCGTGATTCTTTGGATTTTCTCCCATTTGTATTCCATGGAAAATATAAAAGCAGATGGGTTTTTACCAACGTGAGGGTATATAAATAATTTTTGTGTGAACTGTTCCTTTAAAATGTATTGAGTTAATTTATCATGAAGAACCTTTGTCAGCTTAATTATATTTATTACGACCTTATAAATAACCAAGGGTTTTTTCTTGCATGCTTTGGACCCCACTGTATGTTAAGCTAATTACTCATTAATATTAATAATAATATTGGTAATTGCAATCTAAAATTGTAGTGAAACTAGTCTGTCTCAGGCATGTGGTCACATGTACTGTCTACAAACTTCCCAGCTGTAATACACTGTCTGAAGGTCTCTAGCTCTGTAATATATCAGGCAGTTTCTCCCTGCTTTCAGATTCTGAGAGAAAGCCCTGAATTAGCCGAGCTGATGGTGGATGTGGAGGCATATGAAGAGGTGGAGACGGTGGGGAAAGGTCTTCTGGACAGGCTCACTGTGCCAGTCATTTTCCCTGATGGGTAAGAGCTGAAAGACCAAAGTCCAGCACACTTATCAAATTCTTCTATTCTCTGTTTTCTATGAACTATCGTTAGTCTCAGTACTCATATCCTTCCACGATTGTCCTGAACTCTATATGGATCAGCGTGCACAGGATTTATTTAATCTGTAGGCGCTAGCAACACCATGGTCGAGGGTTTGATTCCCAGGGAATGCGTTAATTAATAGAATGTGTAGCTTGAATCCCATGTCTCTTTGAATAAGTGTCTGCCAAATGCTTAAAATGTTACCTGCTTTTCATTTATTTATGCATTTATGTATGCATGTATTTATTTATTTACTTTCACTTATTTATTTTTATATACTTATTTATTATTTTATTTATTTATCCACATGCAAAATCCGGTTTATTATTATTACTTTTGTTTATTTATTTATTTTGTATTAATGCTTTTTTTTTTTTTATTAATGCATTCTTTTAAATAGTATTGGAGTTCTAATTTATGTTGGCTACTTTTTTTTTCCCCCCACTGTTCAATTTTTTATTTTTTTTTACTTCTGTAAATAAATTATGTAGGCAAATTTTCTCTGTGCCTCAAACTAATTTAACCCAGCTTTTTATATTTACTTCCTTAATTGGATTGGATTAGCATCTTAGCCTGTATTCAACAATCACTAAGATGGAAATGTTTTGGTTTTGTCGTCATTTCCCTCCATCCTCATTCATCGCGGTTGCAGCAGCGAGCAGTTCTTCGGCAGCCCGGGCGACATGGCCTCCTCAGCCGAAAGCATCCGTGAACGGATGAAACTAGTGGAGGAAAAGAGATTCCTACAGGAAGAGGCGGAGCAGCGGCTGGATGAGGAGGCTCTGGAGGCGGGGCCCAGGGAGAGTTGAGAACCCCATACTCTCTTGCAGGAAGCGTTGCAATCGGCAGCGTGTGCATCTCGCTGCTCTGCCGGCCCGGTCCAGAAGTGACCCCGATCACCCGCCGTCTCTGTTGTACTCCACCTCACCAAGCCATCTTAACTTACCGAGCGCAGTTAAAGATAGTCTTCACAGGCTCGTGTTGCATTGCCTGTGTGGACAGCTGAATACTAAATCGACCACACTACTTTGAACTCTCGCCTCCCTACAAAGCTTTACCTTACCTGTCAACTCTCCTTCCAGTGAGGCGTCTTGAGCTTGTAATGGTGCTACTAAACCTATAGAATGTACATAAAGCGGCATCTTTACCCCATTTGTACCTGGTGCTATAGATCTGTAGGCCTTTCCTGACCGTAAGCATTGTATTTTCTATTTCTTTCTTTCAGTTGCTTTCTGTTAAGAATTACCAAACCTGCTCTCTTGTGTCAGTATAAATATCCATCCGCAAGGCCTTTTGCTGAAATGACTGAAGATGGTGTTTAATGTAGAACTGGTATTGAAACAGGACATGACAGCGCATCAGAAACTGAAGCTGTTGTAGTTCAACCATGAAGGTACAAACAAAGCAAAGCTTTAAGTTCCAATGTAGAATCGATGTTTAGAGCTTTGTTTTGACAGTAAAATATGACATGGAACGATGTTTCATCTCATAAATTGTCAGTCTAATGCGTACGCTGCTTGCATATGGATGCATGTCATAAAATATTAATTCCATATTTATTTTCCGTTTTTTTTGTACCTTGCATACCATTTAAACTGTATGATGCTTTTGCCATTTTTAAAGGCTATAGTGTATTTTATGAAAATATAAGTTGTATAAAATGGAGAAAAAAATTGCGCCATAAGTCAGGAGAGGAAAGGCTGTCTCTTTTACGACGTCATGAAGCTGGCAGGTTGTTACAGTTTACAGGACTTTGTTACTGTATGTATGCTTTGCATAAATCTGTCTCATAGTGTCCATTGCTGTACAGGAATATTCTAGCATCCTTCAATAAACATGGGCAATATTGTGTTTCTTGATTTTTGTCAGTGCCTTGCCAAATAATTAGCTGTAATTAGTTATTGTGCATTCATGCATACTTTGAGGACAGTAAGATTTTTTAAAAATGTTTTGAAAGAAGTCTCATGCTCATCAAGGCTGTATTTATTTGATCAAAGATACAGTAAAAACTGATATATTAAAATTATTCAGATTCTTCAGAAATCATATGCTGATTTCATGCAAGAATGTCAAGAAACATTTCTTTATATTATCAATGTTGAAATTGTTTTTGTGGAAACCATGACTTTTTTTTCAGGATACTTTGATACTTTTTTTTTTTTTATAAAAAGTAGTAGAGTAAAAGTTCTTTAGATTTTTTTATTTTTTTTTTTTTTTTTTTGGGCTGCTGACTGGTTTGTGCAGAAAATATTTTTCAAAAATCTTCATGCATATTGCATGAACCTTTGACTTGTTTTTGTAATAATGGTTTCTTATAACTTCCCAAGATGCCAGGCTGTGAGTGCGTAAGTCAGGGGGGGTCGTTTGTTGCCTGAGGCGTTGCTATTTGCTTACATTCTCTCTGACCTGTGCGGCATTTCAGGAGAAAGTCTTTGTCAATTTTGTATCATTTTAGACGAGGTTAAGATATTTATGTACTGAATATTTAATACTGCATCAATGTTTTACTCCAGACTTAAGAGGCTCATCTCAAGCTCTTGCTTTCTGGTTATTTACAGGTTCTAAATGTTCCACTTAGTTTGTGTTGGAAATCATTGACATAATTGGACATTGATTTGATCTCACTAAACCTGTCCAAAACTTGTTTTGGTCACATTTCACCTCAAAAATGTAAAAAAAAAAATTTTTTTTATTGCAATATTAATGTCAATAATTTTAAGTCATGTTCTTATGTTATATTCAAGTTTTAGGCATCACAGCAATAAATAAATAAAGAAAATTCCTGTGAAAACTCAACATTCATATTTATATTCTAATTTCATAAAGATGTAAAAGGTCTTAAATGTTTCCTGAAAGCTTAGTCACAGAGTTTTTGTGATGACTGGCCTGAGAATTAGAGTTCTGTCTAATAATAAACTTGTGAGTTTGTCAAGGTCCCTGACAGATGGCATGGGTGTCGTCCGGGGCTACAGGGCCCTTCTTAGTTCTGCACTGCCCGTTGGTGCTCTCTAAAGTCTCTTGGATTTTTCAGCTGTCTTAGCAGCTGCCGCCTCTGTGCTGGTTTTGGGAGGACTGCTGGGATGTCTGGAACAGTGGAAAAAGACAGACCCTCTGTGGCAATTTCCTGGAAATCTTTATAGTAGTTTTTAACTGCCAACCTTTTAAACAGTTCCCAGTCGTTGCAGTGGATTTCTCCACTTAAGTCTAAATTTGATTGAATAATAAAAAAACGAGTCTTATACTGGAAATCACATGGTCATAGTAATTCACTCATGGAAACCCTGTTTAATAAAGGGTATTATAATACATATTTTTGTCAGTTCTGTATAGAGCCTGTAGATTTTTTTCTTTCTGTTTTACCAAAAAGCTCACAATGATCTTTGAAGATGAAATATTGTGTCTATAGTCCTCCTCACCATGTTCACTGTAACTGGTGTCCTACATTGTAAAATCATCTGTATAAAATGCTGATTAATTATTTAATGTAAAATGCAAAGCTGAATTGCTCTTCCAATGCTGCCCTGTTGTTATAAATTTCCCCACTTTATCTCAAAACATTTCCTCCATCAGGCTTTGATAGGAAGACCCCATAGGAGGACCTCAGGATGTTCTGCAGACACTATTGTCCTAAATGGAATAGACAACATTACTGCAGCAGTAAGTATATGTGGTGTGATGCTGATCTAAAGGGAACTTTTTCCACTGTTTCACGGTGGTCACAAGTGATTTTTATTTTAGAAATGCCCATATTACAGTATCTGTATCATTTTATACAGTATAAAATGCCCATATTACAGTATCTGACGCATAGCACTGAAATATACTGCTGTTCAAAAGTTTGGGGTTGGTAAGTTTGTGTTAATGTTTTTGAAAGAAGTCTCTTGTGCATCAATGCTGCTTTTATTTGATAAAAAAATACAGTAAAAACAGTAATATTGTGAAATATAGCAATTTAAAATAATTTGGTGGCAAAAATGAATTTTCACCGGCCATTTTTCGGTCTTCAGATTCACATGATCCTTCAGAAATAATTCTAATATGCTGATTTGTTGCTTAAGAAATATTTCTTATTATCAGTGCTGAAAACAATTGGGCTGCTTTTTGTGGGCCCTGTCACACGTTGTTTTTCTTTGATGATTAGATCAGTTTAATAAAAATTAAAAAAAATACTCTTCATTGTCATTCCAAAGATGTTTGACTTTTCTCTGTGGAACATAACAGAAGAGCTTTTGAAGAACATTGGTAACCAAACTGCTTTGGTGACCATTGATGTCCATTGTTCACACTGAGACGTTTCTCAAAATATTCATAATTATATGTTCTGCGGAAGAAAGAAATGGATACAGGTTTGGAACAACATGAGAGTAAATTTTCATTTTTGGTTGAGCTATTCCTTTAAGGGTTTAGGAACTGTTTCTCTTGGGACTGGTCACCATCAGAGAGTCTCTCTGGCCTTTTACGTCCATTATGCTGTGGTTGACTGATACACATTAAAGGGGTCATATGATGTTGCTAAAAATAACATTATTTTGTGTATTTGGTGTAATGAAATGTGTTTATGCGGTTTAAGGTTAAAAAAACATTATTTTCCACATACTGTACATTGAGTGACATAGACATGTGGGGGCGTGTTAGAACGAGGCGTTTTAGGTAGGCGTGGCTGACTCTTAACTTTTATAAAGAATATCTCTTTGGTAGATAGACTTTTTAGTCTTTGCAACTTTACAGATCTTCTTTATGCACCAAGAGCTTGTAACACTCCAAAGAGAAAGGAAAACTTGAAATCGCATCATATGACCCCTTTAAAATCTGCCACCTTCAAATTACCTTTTATTCGTTGATTTATTTTTAATTGCTTGCAATGTTACTGTGTTCGTATTATTGTGCATTTGCATAAGTCTATACTAAATAATGTATGAACAGCATGTAGGTACATAAATATTACACATCTCAGAAATACTTGATTCTTGTGATTGTGTATCCATCCCTTATTTTATGCATCTCCCTGTTGTAGTTGCACGTTGTTGTTGTTCAGTGGAATAAAGTGTTAGAAAGAAATATAAGGGATTTCTAAAAGTAGTTATTTGAATAATTTAGTAGCCATTACATTTAATAGGAAGGAACGTAATGTGGCTTTCCGGTGGTCTGGGTTTGGAACATGCATTTATGGACAGAACAGGCGTCTTCCATGATCATTTTAAACACATGCTACAACATGGAAAGATGCTGTGCAGGGCACGCTGACAATGCCTTTCTGTCATTTCTTACCATTGAATTTAATGACAAAGCATAGTTTCAGTGGAAATAATCTGATAGGATTCGTTCACTCAAAAATTAACGTTCTGTCATTTCTTTTCCCTCAAGTTGTTCAAAGCTTCTATGACTTTGTGGAACAAAAAAAAGATGTTTAATGAAAAAAAATATCTCTGTTTCCACAAAAATATTAAGCAGCACAACATTGATAATAAGATACGTTAGTTTAGCCTTGAGAACCAAATCAGTATATTAGAATGATTTCTGATGGATCATGTGACACTGAAGACTGGAGTAATGATGCTGAAAATTTAGCTTTGCCATCACAGGAATAAATTACATTTTCAAATATATTGAAAATAGAAAACAGTCATGATAAAATAAATGCAGCCTTAGTGATCAAAACAGGCTTATTTCAAAAACATTAAGAAAATTTTGACAGCTTGTGTGCTATATTCAAAGTGTTTTGAAGCCGTATATCCTTCAGTGAGTTGCATCAGTCAGATGATCTCGAAAAAATCTGATCAGTCTCATTTGTGAGCGAATCATCTAGACAGGTTTTGTGAATTGGATCATTGAAGAGATTTGACTAGAATTAAATTGTTTACGAATAAGATGTTGCTTTGCTCCTCAAAGCATCAGAGAAAGCTAGAGCAGATGCATGATTTTTACAGTGAGTGACTTTCAGTACTTTTCAGTCATGATTTATGTTTTCAGTATTGGAATATAGTACTTGCATCGACTATGTGCTTTTTTGTCATTTTGACATGAGACTAAATTACTAAATAATAGCTAAATGTTGAGCTATTTCTCTAAGTGTATAATTGTTTCCAATATGCTCTATTGTGATGAAAAGCAAAGGTTAGCCGGTGAGACAGACAAGCAAGGGGAGGGGAGAGAGCAACAGACTCGCCAAAGCAACCAAACAGGGGGTGTGTCAATTGGCTCTCTGCACAGTGTGATAAACTTAGTGGACATTTCTATTTTTAACACGCCTCTCTCTGACCTGTCAACATAGACAGCTGTATTTGCACCATAATGTTCATTCAGGCCAGTGGTCCCCGGTGGAGCCTGCAAGAGCCCAGCAATGCTGAAGGACCTTTGAAGGGTTAAAGAGTTTACCGGCAGTGCAAGTGGATCTTTGATGTGGACGTGGGCTGTGTCACTTTAAAAACCCAAGAGGACTTCACTTTGTTTGGGTTTAGCCACCTGTTGGGACAGTTGTGGACTTTTTGAAAAGGGGAGATTTGGATTACAGCAAGAACCTGTGTGTACTAAGCTTTGTTCTGACCTTTCTGGTTCTTGGACGTGTGGACTTGACGAGACAATGTCCACAATGTCCAGTGAAGGTGATGCTGGAGGTCAGCCTTCCACAACAACAATCAGCACCGTAGCTGTACAGGCTGGAGATTCGCAGATTGTTGTAGCAGTGCTGAAGGTAATTGAATTTGAACTATTGTGCTTTACAGTGCAAAGCTTTATGTAGTCTGAACATATGAACTGAATGTTTGTCACTGGAAATGTAGTATATACAGTTTTAATTCTTTCAGTTGCATTACCGTGCAGTTAATCAGAACATTCTTTGGTGACTGAGGTTGACTTGTACACTCTCAGAAAAAAAAAGGTACAAAAGCAGTCACTGGGGCGGTACCCTATCAAAAGGTACACTTTTGTACCTTTTAGGTACTAATATGTACCTTTAAGGTACCAATATGGACTCTTTAGGTACAATGGTGTGCCTTTTGAAAAGGTACCGTCCCAGTGACAACTTTTGTACCTTTTTTCTGAGAGTGTACTGTAGTGTTAGTTTGTCTTGTAATAAAATTCTCAAATATAAAAGTAATTTAGTCACCCCCATGTTGTTCTAAATCAGAATGACTATATCGTCTGTGGAACACAAAAGAAGAAATTTAGCAGAATGTCTCAGCTGCAGTGTTATTGTAGTATTATTTATATATTATTATAGTATTTATTTAATTTTTAGGTTTTATTTTTATATTTTCAGTTGTCACTTGAATTTTAGTAATTTTATGTGCTTTTGTAATCTTTGTTTTTCTATTTAGCTTTTTATTCCAGTTTTAGTATTAGTCATTTTAGTACTTAAGTTGCCAAAGCAACATTTAATTTTTTTCATTTTAAGCGTTTTTCATCTAATATTCTATTTTATTTCAGCATTATTTATATTTATTCAGTTACTAAAATTATTTTTAATAGTTTAAGAAATTTTAGTACAAATACATTCATTCAGCTTATTTCAGGTAGTTGCCAAGGCAGCTTTTCAAATTAATTTCATTTTCCATCTAATAGTTGTATTTTATTTTTATGTATATAAATTTTCATTTATATATTTGACTACCAAAAACAATTACAGATTTTTAATAGTTTTTGTTTAACTGCCTAGCTGCTCTTTTGGACTGGGACTGAATTTTCATTTTAAGGGTGAACTATTCCTTTCTTGATAATATCTTTGAATTAATAAAATTGTACGGCTGCATGGAATGTTGAGCTCACAGTGAGATCTTCATTGCTTTATCCAAAAGCACCGCTACAAACATGGGAAGCAAATTGCTCTCACCAGTGATGTTATGGGCACACAGCTCAAGTTATTCAACAGACACTTGGCTTTGGCTATCAATAAAACCTTATTGTTTTTCTGTGAGAGGATTCCATGGAATGTGAATATTCCATAATGCCTGATGCAGTGACTTAATGCGGAGGCAAAAACAGCTGTGAGAAAAACACAGAGCTCTGTGATGGTCCAAACTCCTCATGGCCTAAATTATTCATAATGATTCTCTGTGACCAGTCATCCTCATGTCTAGGTTTAAGAGTTCTGTTATTGTCTAATGTACGCTTGCTCCTGCTGTTGTTTCAAGGAATAGTTCAGCCCAAAATGAGAAATCTGCTGTGTTTTTTTTACTTCTCCTATACACTCCTAAAGTTGTTTCTAGCCTAATGTCTTAGGCTCTGAAAAGTTCCATAAAAGTATACAATGCTTCCAATCCTCCAAGTGTTCTTAAGTCATTTGACAGGAGGCAACAGTGAATTTAAGTTATTTACTGACAATCTTCCCTCCACCAGAGCTATCAAATCTCATTTTTATTCACATATTACTCCTATATATGTGTTGCAGGTTTGACATCATTGATTTTAGGTGTAGTATTCACCTCTTTCTTTGTTTATATGGCTGGTTCTTCATACACAAAGCAGTTCATGCATGTTAGTATTAAAAACCACCAGATGCCTGCAACAGACCCTGTTAGCAGCCTTAATTTATACAGAAATGATAATTAGCCATCAGTCCACATACCTTAAACAGTATTTTTTGCAGTTGTTTAACAAACATGACAGGCTGTGACAGCTGTGGCAGCTCCACATTTCATTCACTCTCAGAATGGCTCTTCCCGTACTTGCAAATTGCAATGCGATTTTAAGATCAGCGCAATTTGCATGCCAAAGTTTGCATTGGGACTTGCAATTGATCGGATGAGAATTCACTGAGGGGGCTTTGCATTGAAATCGAAGTGCTCTTTGGCCAGGGGCCAGTGGGAGACCTTTTTTTCAGTCTTGTTTACAGTCTGTGAAATGCACTTGAGGCTGGATAAAAGATACAAGAGGTGCATGTGCAGAAGCACAGCCATACATTAACAAGTTCTCGGGTGTGTGGATTGCGCGTGTGTGTGTGTGTGTGTGTTTGTTTGTTTGTGTGTGTGTGTGTGTGTGTTTTTTTTTAAGTGTGGCGAGCTGGTGCATCTACAACTGACTGAAGCACAACCCAACCTGCTGGAGATTGGAAACAACCAGGATGAGACCAAAAAGCTTCTAGAGGAACATGAGCAGCTCCTTGCCAAACTTAAGGTAATCTCTACTGTACCAATGCAAAATAAAAATGTTTTGATCTTAAAGCTCAATAGCTTATAGTACAGTATAGTAGTAGCTTATGTACAGTACCAGACAAAAGTTTGGACACACATGATCTATAAATCCTTTTTTTTTTTTTTACTTTAAAGCTTATTCTGAAATGCTTTAAATGAGTTTTGTAGACAAATATAAATTGCTTGTGAATAATTTTTCAGCATTTATAACGGTAAGATTTTTTTTTGCACAAAATCAGCACATTAGAATGATTTCTGAAGGATCATGTGACACTGACGATTGGAATGATGGATGTCAATTAATCTTTGCCATCACAGGAATTAATTAGATTTGAAAATATATTAAAATAGAAAACAGTTATTTTAAATTGTAATAATATTTCCCAATTTACCATTTAAAAATCTTGATTTTTCCAATAGTATATGTGAACTCATTAAGTATTGCTTAAAAAGCATCCCAGGATGCACCTCATAAAGTTTCATGAGAGAATGGAATATAGACAAATGCTGGGGAATTTAAAAGAAGCTAAAATATAGTAAAGCTTTGATCATTCCTAAATATATTAAAACAGAAAACAGTTATTTTAAATTGTAATAATATTTCCCAATTTACCGTTTAAAAATCTTGATTTTTCAAAAACAATAAAACTTACAGTCCCAAGCTTTTGAACAGAAGTGTTCAAAATTTATTTTTTATGTTTTTATTTATTTATTTATGATGAGTTACACCAGAGTGCATCCAATAGTATATGTGAACTCATTAAGTATTGCTTAAAAAGCATCCCAGGATGCACCTCATAAAGTTTCATGAGAGAATGGAATATAGACAAATGCTGGGGAATTTAAAAGAAGCTAAAATATAGTAAAGCTTTGATCATTCCTAAACTTTAGTTGTATAATTTTGTAGTGTTGATTACTTTTATTCTAGGTTATTTTATCCTTTATAAAGTGAAAAATAACAGCTGTTTTCAAACTTTTGGCTAGCATGTATTTGTATAGTTGTCTATGCTTTACATATTAAGTGCAATATCCATCTCACAGAACCATGAGGAGATGATTTATGGGATTTCCACAGATGTTTTTTTGGTGCTGTTGTTGGAGGCATCATTATAGCTCCTGAACTTTAATTCCTGTTTAAGACCCACCACTCTGTTTAACTTCAAGGTTCTTCAATGTTTCATTTGAGTCTTTGAAATACAATTGTTATAAATCTGCTCTGTTCAGTAGGATGATTCCATTCACGATGAATGTTTTGAAGTTGAATTATAAAGATATTTGCATAGAAAATTTAATGAAGAGGAATTAATAACAGATGTTACACATTTTGTACACTTTTATATTGCCAGATCCAAAAAGCTGCCGTTACATCAGACATATGACACAAAGCGATGCTGTCAGACCTTACAAGGAGAGTTCCTGGCTTCTTTGAACTGCCTTCAAAATATTGATTCGATCACACAATTATATGCTATAGAAGCATTTCCGTGCTATATTTGAAAGTGAAAAACATCAGAGCTGCTATTTGACCAAAAGTAAATACAGACTCAGAGTGCAGCGTTTAATCAGAACAAAATCCTCTACCACAGTTAAAATGTATTGCACATTACCAAATATTTCATCATGTACGTATGTGCATCTGCCCACCAGACGTGTCTAATCAGCATGGGAGCTGCTTCTTGTTTACAGTTTAAATAAAAGTAAGAGCTGTGTACACTTAACATGCTAGGGCACGGTGTTATGTCTGTTAATTGAATTTCAATTTTACACAGAAAAATGAAGGAGGTGTGTGGGCTTTGCTGGAGGAGGCTGATAAAACAGCAGCTCAGAAGGAAGGAGAGGAGCTGGTTTATAAGGCCATGGCAGTCTCTCTCAGCGAGGCTTGGAAAACACTGGTGGCCCACTTGGAGAAGAGGAGATCACTTCTGATCTTGGCATGCCATTTCTTTGATTGTGCTCTGGAGGTAATGTGGTTTCCTATAGAACCTGCTGAAGTGCTTGAACTATCAGATACTCGCTGTAGGAAAATTACAGTTGTTGTTTAATGCCTTATCGTGAGGAATGTAATTTATCTTCTGGTATTGTAAAAACATGCTGAATTCAAAACACCCTCCCCAGGCTAAAAAGTAATTTATTGAAGCTTAACTACCAAAACGCAGCATGGTCAGGTGTATATGTGACCCTGGAGCACAAAACCAGTCATAAGTAGCACGGGTAAATTTGTAGCAATAGCCAAAAACACATTGAATGGGTCAAAATTATAGATTTTTCTTTTATGCCAAAAATCATTAGTACGTTAAGTAAATATCATGTTCCATTAAGATATTTTGTAAATTTCCTACCGTAAACACATAAAAACTTCCTTTTTGATTAGTAATATGCATTGCTTGAAGGACTTCATTTTGTATGTATAAATCTCAATTTTGAAAGATTGACACTTAAGACTGGTTTTGTGGTCCAGGGTCACATATAGTTTGTCACATTAACCAGAAAGTGTCTCAATACTTTGTTTTGCATTTTACTGCTCAAAATTAAAACAAAGTCAGCAGACTGTTCCCACAAAAAGCAAGCAGCCTCTTATTGAGAAAGCAGCTTCCTGTTGGTCAACGCGGAAAATCCATGAAAAACATAATTCTTGATCTCGTGGATTCTTATTGAAATGACTGGATTTCTCCCATGGAAATTCATTTTTTGTATTATTTATTTACTTGCTTGTTTGTTATTATCATGATTTACTTTATTTTTTTGTGATGTTGTTTGCTTTTTTATAGGCCACTTTTTTCTTTCTTTTTTTTTTAAAGAAAAAACCATTTAAACCAGACAAAGCTGGTGAACAACTTTAAAAGGCCATTGTTATAATTTTGCTTGAGAATTGTTTGTGCTAGGCTATATATATATATATATATATATTATTTTTTATTTTTTATTTTTTATATATATATATATATTCTGTTCTGTTCTTTTATTTATTTATTTTTTTTTGTATTAAATAATAAAAAATGACAATAATAATCTAGAAAAAGTGCATGAAACCATCTAAAACCAGCCAAGGCAGTAGAAGCAGAAAATGTAAAGTGTGGCCTAAGCATTCAAGTACCTTTAGAGGCCACTGTACATAACAGCAGTGCATTTTTCTAACTTTAAAAGCCCATTGTTATAATTTTAAAACATTTTCCAAACATGAACATAATTATTTTCATAACCAGTGGCTTTTAAAAACTATTTAAAGGGAAAAATACAATAAATAAATAATAAAGTTTTGCCTCTGATAGTTAGACGTGCCACGGGGAGTGTGTTACACTGTGTACTGTACAAAACAATGTTTTTGTTTGGAAATACTATGGATGGTTTTTGTTTTTACAGCTTTAAAGTTGGGAAACATGGTGCTATTTGATACTGACTGGACATGCAATGTTGTGTATTTGTTCAGTTTTTTACAGTGAACAGCTGTTTCCGTTTATCTTCAGCATTATGAAGCAAGTCAGTCACATTACTTTCATATCTGCTTCAGTTAGATATTCTAGATTTAAGAAGATGGCTCATCATCAAGGTCACATGCTGCTGTTTTGACAGCAGCAGAAAACGTGCAAATAAACTCAAGCATGAGTATGTTTCAGAACAATATCATACCTGTCAACATTTGGGTACCAAAATACGGGAGGGGGAGGGGGGCGGAGTCAAAAGTAACGTTTTTTTATTATATTATTTTTATATTAATTTAAATAATTATTATCAAACAATTATATTCATGTAGTAACATAAATATATCTTAGTGTAGGCTATATCTTTAGAGTTTTATAATTCATTATCTTCTTGTCGA
>NW_015652285.1:1568231-1583246 GCF_001515625.1 Sinocyclocheilus rhinocerous | reverse complement strand
AGAAATACATGTGTGTGTGTGTGTGTGTGTGTGTGTGTTTGCATGTGTGTTAGGCAATGTAGTCATACCTGTCAACATTTGGGTACCAAAATTCGGGAGGGGGGGTGAAGTCAAAAGTAACAATTTTTATATTATATTATATTATATTATTATTTTTATATTGATTTAAACAATTATTATCTAACAATTATGTTCATTTAGTAACATAAATATATCTTAGTGTAGGCTATATCTTTAGAGTTTTATACTTCATTGTCTTGTTGATCCTCCAGGTCACATTTACAACTGTGTGTTTTCTGCGTAAAAATAAGGGTCGTTATTGGCTTTGGTTTAAAATGCAAATTCATTCTCTGCCAGCAGGTGGCGCTTTTCGCCAGGAATATAGCCGTTTCCCCGGTAACTGCAGTAAACAAAGCAGCACAGCACCTGACTTTGAAACTTGCAGCGCTCATATTTAATCATTTAAATAGCCTTTTTGAAGTGTAAGCTATATCTCATTATTCATGTAAATATACATTTACGTGTATATTTAGTTTTTTTTCCACTGGAGCACCACCTGAGTCTTCTCCTCCCATTTCTACCAGTGATCATTGTTTCCTTCCCGCCGTACTACCTGCGCAGATATCAATAGCATCACTAGGCTGTAGGTTGCCAAGTTGAGGGGACAAATGGGTTGATAGCTGAGCTGAACCAGACAGTTATTGAAGTGCAGAGGATGGATTCTATGATGGTGGAGTAGAACTGTTTCAGCAGCTCCTGTGGCAGGTTGAACTTCCTCAGCTGGCGAAGGAAGTACAACCTCTGCTGGGTCTTTTTAACAATGGAGTCTATGTGAGTGTCCCACTTCAGGTCCTGAGAGATTGTGGTGCCCAGGAACCTGAATGACTCCACTGCAGTCACAGTGCTGTCCATGATGGTGAGTGGGGGGAGTGCAGGGGGGTTTCTCCTGAAGTCCACGGTCATCTCCACAGTTTTGAGTGTGTTGAGCTCCAGGTTGTTGAGACTGCACCAGACAGCCAGCTGCTCGACCTCCTGTCTGTAAGCAGACTCGTCACCGTCCTGAATGAGGCCGATGAGTGTGGTGTCGTCTGCAAACTTCAGGAGCTTGACAGAGGGGTCTTTAGACGTGCAGTCGTTGGTGTAGAGGGAGAAGAGCAGTGGGGAGAGAACACAACCCTGAGGAGCTCCAGTGCTGGTTATACGGGTGCTGGATGTGTATTTTCCCAGCCTCACTAGCTGCTGCCTGTCTGTCAGGAAGCTGTTGATCCACTGACAGACGGAGGTGGGCACGGAGAGCTGAGTTAGTTTGGGCAGGAGGAGGTTTGGGATGATAGTGTTAAAGGCCGAGCTGAAGTCCACGAACAGGATCCTCACATAAGTCCCTGGTCTGTCTAGATGTTGCAGAACATAATGCAGTCCCATGTTTACTGCATCGTCCACAGACCTGTTTGCTCTGTAGGCAAACTGAAGAGGATCCAGCAAGGGTCCAGTGATGTCCTTCAGGTGGGCCAGCACCAGTTTTTCAAAAGACTTCATGACCACAGACGTTAGAGCCACAGGCCTGTAGTCATTTAGTCCTGTAATTTTGGATTTCTTTGGGATGGGGATGATGGTGGAGCGTTTGAAGCATGAAGGGACTTCGCACAGCTCCAGTGATCTGTTGAAGATCTGTGTGAAGATGGGGGCCAGCTGGTCAGCACAGGATTTCAGACAGACTGGTGTAACACAGTCTGGGCCTGGTGCTTTTTTCCTTTTCTGCTTCCGGAAGACCTGGCGCACCTCGTCTTCACTGATCTGAATTGCAGGTGTGGGGGAGAGGGGGGTTGCTGGAGGTGTGAATGGTTGTGTGGAGAGGTGTTCAGGGCGGGTGTGGGGTGTTTTTTCAAACCTGCAGTAGAACTCGTTCAGATCGTCTGCCAGTTGCTGATTCTTCGCAGTGCTGGGGGATGGTGTCTTGTAGTTGGTGATTTCTTTTAGACTTTTCCACACTGATGCCGAGTCGCTGGAAGTGAACTGAGTCCTTATTTTTTCAGAATAATTCCTCTTTGCCACTCTGATCTCCTTTTCCAGTGTGTATTTAGCCTGTTTATACAAGACATTATTCCCCTTCCTGTGAGCATCTTCTTTGGCCTGACGGAGCTGTCTGAGTTTTGCAGTGAACCATGGTTTGTCGTTGTTGTAAGTTAGGTGAGTCCTGGTAGGAATGCACATGTCTTCACAGAAACTGATATAAGATGTTACAGTCTCTGTGAGCTCGTCCAGATCGGTGGCAGCAGCTTCAAAAATGCTCCAATCAGTGAGGTCAAAACAATCTTGTAAATCCTGCTCTGCTTCATTAGTCCATCTTTTTACAGTCCTTAATACAGGTTTCGCTGATTTCAGTTTCTGCCTGTAGGTCGGTATTAGATGAACTAAACAGTGATCAGAGAGCCCCAAAGCTGCTTGTGGAACAGAGTGATATGCATTCTTTATTGTGGTGTAACAGTGATCCAATATATTACTGTCTCTGGTGGGACATGTGATGTGCTGTCTGTATTTTGGCAGTTCACGGGAGAGATTTGCTTTATTAAAGTCCCCGAGAATGATTAAAACAGAGTCCGGGTGTTGTTGTTCTGTGTCTGTGATCAGATCAGCGAGTTTCTGTAAAGCGGTGCTCACGTGTGCTTGCGGAGGAATGTACACACTTACGAGAATGAATGAGCAAAACTCCCGCGGCGAATAGAATGGCTTGCAATTAATGAAGAGCACTTCTAGATCTGGACAGCACATCTTCTTTAACACAGTTACATCTGTACACCACCTCTCATTGATGTAAAAGCATGTCCCGCCGCCGCGTGATTTCCCCGTTGATTCTGCTTCGCGATCCGCTCTGAACAGCTGAAAGCCCGGGAGGCTGTCCGGACTGTCCGGAATGGCGTCTTTCAGCCAGATTTCCGTGAAACACAGAGCAGCAGAGTTTGAATTTGTCCGGGGATGGATGCTAGGCAACGGCGTTCTGAATCCGCGCTGCCTTAGCTTCACGAGCGCGCCGGCTCGCTTCCCCTGTCTGCGCGTCCTGAAGCGCTTGATCAGCGCCACAGCTCCCCTGACTACAATGTCCAGCAAAACATCAGAATAGTCGAAAACCGGTGAAATATCGGGTGGTGTGTACTGCCGAATGTCCAGCAATTCGTCTCTGGTGAAACTGATTGCAGGGATATAACTAAAGACAGGACAAACTAACAAAAACATAAAAACAACTGCGGAGCACGCCACGGAGGCAGCCATCAGCGTCGGCGCCGTCTTGGGTGAGCCTGGGTGAGCCAATAATCATTATATGATTATTCATATAATGAGGTTTGGCCCTTACAAATTATGGGAGTTTTACCGGAAGCGAATGTAAATAGCCTACGCCCAGTGGGATATTTTTTTTTATAGAAAGATTAAAAATACGGGAGAAATACGGGAAAATACAGTATTTAAACGGGATGATAGCGGGATAGAATGGTAATTTCATTTATTTTACTTTTATTTTATTTGTTGTATACTTTAATTCAGCAATAATGCATTAAATTGATCAAAAGTGACAGTAAAGACATTTTCCAGAAAAATTATAGATTTTCTGGAATAAATTACATTTTAAAATATGATTTAAACAGTTTTTTTCCTTGTAATATTTTGTGTGTGTGTGTGTATTTTTGATCAAATAAATGCAGCCTTTTTTAAATTTAGATGAATATGTTCATCTGGCCAGTTTTGATTTGCAATTTATACTTGTCTCTCAATCTTACCAGTTTTTTTCAGCTGCTTTTAAAACTTTTTCAATTACAGTTTGCCATTAGGATAGATGAAGCTGAAGACTTTCGGAGTGTTGGCCAGAAATCAATCACTGCAGACAACACGGATGAACTGCTTCAAAGACACAGCACTATTAGAAGAGGTAAGAGCTTTATTTCCTAATTCTGTCTGTCATTCCAAAGCATCCATTCTGAACACCCTTGTAACAAACTCACAACCGGCTTATGATGCCCTGGAACCTCTTAGCAGCAGCCAAGCACCTGCCAAAAAGCTAAATCTCTACTGGGGGCTTTGGCAGACAAATAATGCTATAATGAAACTGTGTTACGGCCTAGGAGCCATGCAGATATAAACCTAATGAATCAAGAGGAATTGTTCTCAGATTTGCCTTTGGGATCTTATAGCAGGAATGTTTGGATTTCTCGCCACAAAATATCTTTCAAATATGTGTGTGAATAGAGTTTTTTGCTATCTGCCATAAACACTGTAGACTAAAGCACACCAATGTATTACGAAGCTTGTGCTCTATCCTCAGGGATGTTGGAGAAGTCAAAGCTGGTGTTGAATAAGAGTCGTGAGTTGCTGGAATTTTTGAAGGACTTCCAGTCCCTGCAAGCCCTGCAGTATGGCAGAGCTTCTCACAGGGCCTGGAGCAGCTTTGGAAAGGTGGAAGGTTTAATGGAGATTCTGCAGGACAGACGCCGGCAAGTGGACCTTTGCATGAGACAACAAAAGCATGAGCTGGAAATGATCTACCGGATACGACAATGGGAGAGACAGGAACAGGAGGTAAGTCTCGCTAGCAGAGAAAAAGTCATTTATTATAGAAAATGGATGTACTGTGTCTTAAGTAAATACAAGATCTGGCAACTGGACAACCTTGGAATTTGTTGTCGTGATTATTCATATAATGAGGTTTGGCCCATACAAATTATGGGAGTTTTACCGGAAGCGAATGTAAATAGCCTACGCCCAGTGGGATATTTTTTTTTTATAGAAAGATTAAAAATACGGGAGAAATACGGGAAAATACAGTATTTAAACGGGATGATAGCGGGATAGAATGGTAAAATACGGGAGAATCCCGGGAAAAACGGGAGGGTTGACAGGTATGCAATATTTGTTTTGCTGATAACATTTCAACAGACATGCTTCCCACTAAATTACTGTTATGATGATGTATGTAGAGTGGACTGCATTCATCTGTTGAAGGTTGCTGCTTTCATTTATGTATCGTGATGGAGTTGTCATTCACCAGAAGCTGATTATGCAGAGAACACACACAGTGTTTCCGAGCAGATGCTGAAAGAAATGTAACATTCCAGATCTCAGATATTATTTTTTCTCAGAGAATCAAAAGGAATTTAACAATTAACATTGACAAGTCTTTTAGAGAGATGAAAAAAATAGCTTGAAAGAGTCATTTGTTCACGAATCGGCCTACACACAGGCCCTGAAGTATGGCAGAGCTTCTCACGGGGCCTGGAGCAGCTTTGGAAAGGTGGAAGGTTTAATGGAGATTCTGCAGGACAGACGCCGGCAAGTGGACCTTTGCATGAGACAACAACAGCATGAGCTGGAAATGATCTACCGGATACGACAATGGGAGAGACAGGAACAGGAGGTAAGTCTCGCTAGCAGAGAAAAAGTCATTTATTATAGAAAATGGATGTACTGTGTCTTAAGTAAAGTCCTATTAAAAATAAATAAATAAATAAACAATAGATATGGCATCAGTTGCACCAGTTTTAGTGCACTACCATTTAAATGTTTAGGGTCTGTAAGACTTCCTTTTTTTTCTTTTCTTTTTTGTTTTGAAAAAATAATACTTTATTCAGTAGGATGCATTAAATTGAGTTGTAAAGACATTTATAATGTTACAAACATTTTCTATTTCAGATAAATGCTGTTATTTTGAAGTTTCTATTCATCAAAGAATCCTGAAAAAAAAAATCCACAAAAATGTTAAGCAGAACTGTTTTCAACATTGATAATAATAAAAAAAAAATTTCTTAAACACCAAGTCAGTGTATTAGAATGATTTCTCAAGGATCGTGTGACACTGAACACTGGATTAATGGCTGCTGAAAATGTAGTTTTGCTGCTGAAAATTCAGGAAAAAATTTAATTTTCACTGCCATTTTTGTAATGAATAGCTTGGTAATTAAATACAATATGAAGAATATAGCTATAATCAGTAGCTTTTTGTGTGTTCACATTAGATTGTCCAAACTCTCACATGGTAAAGATTATTCAAGCATGCTCAAAGGCACTCTGCAAAAACACACTGATGACTGGCTGCCTTTTTAAAAATGCCGAACTAAAATAACTGGCCAGCATACTTAACATGCTGAGAGGGGGACAGGGCACATGCTTGTGTTTGATATGATCCCTGTGGAAAACCCACTTACTGCTTTCATTAAAGGGCACTAATGCTTTGAATAACAATGTTAAATTTAAAATATTATTAAATGTTGTTACTGCTAATATACTTTTTTAAATCACTGTGAATAATATCCATAAATGACTTATTTTTATTATTCAGCTAATAGATATTTTAATTGAATCATTATTTATTTCATTAAACCTGGAAATAAATGTATAATGTTAAAAGAAGAAGATAAACTCTTTCTAGGTATAAGAAAAAAAATTAAGGAAAAAAGCCTGACAGTCAGGTGTTTTTGCTTTCATTGGAGGTTTTGGAGCATGATCATCAGGTTTAATGCATGTCAGATTGAGTGTTTCTGTCAATAAGTACATACCAAATAATAAAATGTTTATTTATTTTTTTATTTTTAGCTTATATTGTTATGCTGATTAGTAGAATCATTTTCTCTTGAGGTCTCACACTTTTAGACCCTGTTGCATTTTAAAACTGTGTCATATGTGCTTTTAAACAGGTAACACAGTGGTTTAAGGAAAAGGCTACTTTGTTTCTGGAAATCAGTCAGCTGGGTTCATCTCTGTCAGAAAATGAGGACTTGTTACGTGAATACAAAGAGTTTGAACAGAAAGCCAAGGTAAAAGATTGCTAGACTTTTTAATGAACTGATAAAATACCTATATATTGAATAAAATATTAAACTCTCATTTTTCAAGATGAAAATCAAATTAGTTTTCTTTTCTAAAAATATTATGATTAAGTGAGCATATGGATAAATTTAAAATTATTTCAGTTCTTTGGTTTGAGAGTGGATATTGGCATTTGTGCTCAAGAATTATGGACTGCTACATAACTTGAAAAACTGATTTACTAAAAATATTTCAGGTGTTTCATCATGTTTTCCTTTCTGTGATCTAAATATTTCAAACAACATGTTGTGTTGTGCTTGATGCGTAATCGGTAATCAGTGTTTTTTTTTTTTTTTGCTTGTTTTTTTGTCCTCGTGTTTCCATCCTGTTAAATTTCATCATTTGTGACATAATTTTAGTGGGAAAACAACATCACAGGCATCAGTAAATAACAGCAATGGAATCATTTCATAAATATAATTACAGAAATGTGTATGGTATTATATAGCTTTTAAAATGTAACTTTAAGTTGGAACCATCATGTAAACTAATTCTCATTCTCTCATTGAGCAGCAGTGACAGTAACATTAGATCTCTATTTCTGTTAATCTTAGTGCTATTGTGAAAATAATCAAGTTATAATAAAGTGCTTAAAGGGTTAGTTCACCAGCTCTCAGATTCCATCAAAAATATCTTAATTTGTGTTCCGAAGATGAACGAAGGTCTTACGGGTTTGAAACGACATGAGGGTGAGTAATTAATGACAGAATTTTCATTTTTGGATGAACTAACCCTTTAAGTTTGACCACAGCACATTACTGCAAGTCTGAGAAAGTCTTATACCCTCATAGAAATACCTTACAATATTACAACACAATCATAATCTTTTTTTTTATTATTATTATACTTCTTCAGGAGTGGGGTGTGCTGGTCGAGAGGTTGTTACAGCAGGCGTCAGATCTGCTTTCCTCAAATGAGTCCACAAAACTTCAGCACTTGTCAGAGAAGAGTGAAAAACTCAAAGCTGCACACGAGCAGTTCTGGAGCCTCATGATGAATCGTCTGGCTCATCTGAAGGAGAGCAATGCCTTTTACAGCAGTGCTAATAAAGTATGTAATGTAGTAGCACTTCACATGCTTTGACTAAGTTGAGGTTTGGGCTGATAGAGCCCTAACTCTTGGTAAACATTTCAGCGGCTATATTTCTTCTGACCACATTCTAGAGATTTGTGTGTCATTTGTTTTTTTGTGGTTGAAGGTAGTACCCCCTAGTGGAGATGTCTAATGTGAGTGATTCATGGAGTGTGTTGCATACAGTGATATAGAGCTGTTTAGTCATGACATCAATTTATATCCAACCCAAATTATTAATTTGCCATTTGGGTAATCTGCAAAAATGTCAACAATTCTGTGTTTTTCTGTCAATATGGGGTGCTGTGTGTACATTAATGAGGAAAAAAAATTAACTTAAATGATTTTAGCAAATGGCTGCAATATAACAAAGAGTGAAAAATTTAAGGGGGTCTGAATACTTTCCGTACCCACCGTATATATATGAATGATGATAATGATTAGAAAATGCATTGAAATTCAAAGTAACACTATGTTTTTATATTGGTCATAAAGCTTTCAAATATTGACTCAAACATTAGTCATCCGCATTTGTGCATTAAAAACACAGGATTAAATTACATCTTTATTTTTTTTATTTATTTTGGTCCCCAGGCATTTGAGGTGCTGGGCACCGTAGAGATTGCTATAAAGGAACTGAAGAATCAACCTCTGCCATTACCTGCACTGGCTAGGAAACATGAAGAGTTTTCACGGAGTATAAAAGACACATCCGCTGAGGCTCTTCAGAGAGGTCAGCTGTTAATTCAAAAGCTCGACCCACAAAGGTGAGAAGACAAAGAGCAGATGCTACAGTGTGGTAAAAAATAGAGCCTATATCACAGCAGATATCCAGACTCCAGGTTTTCAGTGGATTGATAAAAGGATTGGGATGTTCTGTGCAGTGTCAGGCATCCATAGGGCATGTGTGTTTGTTTGTTTGTTAGTGCCCAAGGTGGAGGGCTGCAAAGGATGCTGGGATACATCAAAGAGAGAATGGCGGTTCTGAGCCATGAGTGTCACGCCCACAGAGAGTTAACAGGCAAAAGGCAGCAGCTGGTGTCTACATTTGAAGAACTAGTGGAAAAGGTCAAATTTGTGGCAATCTCTGTATGTAGTTGATATCTAGATCTAATAATAATTCTAATAATAAATGAGGGTGATAATAATTGAGGGTGAATGTCATGAAATGTCCTTTTTTTTTTTTTGGCAAATTAATAATAATTATAATTAAAAAAATGTAAATTATGTAAAGTATTTTCTTTGTGATTGCTATTGCTATTTGCTATTCTTATTTATCCTGATTAAAAAAATTAAATGCAATCATTTATTATTATTATTTGCTTATTATTATTACTTTTTAATCATGCTAATTAAATTACACATCAAATTTAAATATTTATTTATTGTATTTCATAATGTCAATTTCATTTTTATTTATTTTTTAGATTTTGTAGACAAATAGAAATGGTGAATATTTTCTTAAAATGTTATTATTATTATTATTATTATTATTTAATAATTATTATTATTTATTGTATTTCATAATGTCAATTTCATTTAACATTTCTCCACCCAATACTACTACTATTACTACTACTAATAATAATAACAATAACTCAATTACATAATTTATGCAAAGTATTCAAACATCATGGACCCCATGGATGCTTTATTTGCACATGCCTTTATGCTGATTAAAAATGCAAAAATGTATTGAAAATAAATAAATGTATTTATTTATGCTGTAAAAAAAAATCAAAAACAAAACTGATTTAACGTACATGTTTTCCTAAAATTAACCTACAATTGAAATGCATCATTCGATTATTTCTTATATGCTGATAAATCTGCCGTAAAGTTGTAGCTTGTCGAGAAGTGCATATATTTCCTCATTATTATTCATTTCAAACTCCTGAATCCCCACAGGTCTCTGCTTGGATTAAGAGCAGCAACAGTGTCCTCTCTTCTAGTACAGAGCCTGGTTCATCTCTAACTAAGGCTGAGGACACCCTTAACAAGCATGTTGAGCTACTCTCACAGTCTCAGGTGACTTAATGCTTACCTAGACCGAGAATACAATATGATACGGAAAGTTCAAAGCAAGTTGTTATTTTACCATTTCATACAACCCCTAAAAAGTAAAAGTGCTATGAAGATCTTCTCATAGTAATCAGGTCTTTCTCTGAATGGTGCTTTTTTTTCTGCAGGATGCTATGAGAGAATCAGAGGCTATAGCTGGTTTTATAAAGGAACTAAAGGGGCTGGAATCCTCAGATACAGTCGAGTTGTCTAACAAAGCTTCACTTCTGGCAGAGGAGATGAAAACACTGGTTAGAAACATTTCATCACATGTGGAAAGCCTCAGACCCTATGTGGACTTTCTGCGCTGTGCAGATGAGGTATGGTTATGTTTATAACATATATTTATAGTATTGAGGTATCCAATTAGACTAAAACCTATATTCTAATGATGACATTTTGTGTGGTGGCACAGGTTGAGGAGCAAATAAGGACACTTCAGGAATGCTACAAGAACAGGCCAGAAGAAGAGGAGGAAAATGAAGGAGCAGGTGCATCCATGAAGGATATGTTAGATGCTAAGTGGCAGTCATTGCTGCAGAAGTTTTTCACCATGCAGGACCTGGGCAACAATTTTATTAACTCCTCTAACATGGTAAGAAACTTTGCAAAGCATTTTAACGCAAACTTACAACTAGTAGTCTTTACAAATCTATGGCAGTGTCTTGGGGTTTAAAACTTTTAAATCCTTATTTTCTTATTGCAGATCAGTGGCAACCTGAATCTAAACGTTAAAGCAGCAGAGCATGTTGTAGAAAAATATATGGAGACACTGACCAAGAAGAAATCTGAATTAGCAGACTTGTGGACATCCTGGCAATTGCATTATAGTCACATAAAATCTGTAAAGAAGCAATGGAAAAAAATGAAGGATCAACTAAAAAAGGTAACTTTTGATTTCTCTCAGAAATACATCAGATTATGGAAGTAAAAATTATTTGTGAAAAGCTCCGTATTATTTTAAATAATTATTAAAGCATTTAAAAAGACTGTAATTTTATTTCTTCCAACAAAATCTTATTGATAAACCTGATACGCTATTGATACATTTTAAGTGCCCTCAACTTTTTTGTTAATTGCCTGCAGGCTCTTCACGATTTAAGGGCAATGGAGGAGATTTTTGCTCCAGCATCAAAGGTTGATTTGGGGGGTGATTCTCAGGCTGTGTCTAAACTACAGGAGAACTTCAACACTGTAAAGCCAGAATTCCTGGTAAGAAAAATCATTTGATTTCATTATCGCTTATGATTTGTTGTCTATACAACTAAGCTCAATTTTAAAAACTTCATAGCAACTGAATGCAGAAGTGGAATTCCTGGTTAAGACATCCGAGCTGCTCAGCTTGAAGGGAATACCGGTAAAAGAGAAGAACGAGAGAGTTTCTGAGCTCCTGCAGCTACATCAGCGTGTCAGAGATAAAATCAGGGAGTATGAAACCGTTCTCAGTATGGCCGGTAAATTTCATCAGCTTTATCAAGAGGTAAAGTCCCATTTCTGTCAGAACACTTTAAAAAATCATTTGACAAGAGATTGTAATGGATTTCAAAACCAGAATTAATATGCACTGTTAAAAGTCAGCCACCTACTCATTCTAATGAATTATGAGAAATAATAGGATTATGAGAATTAAATAGTGAGGGCTTAAAAATAAAAGCATTTTCGAAGCCACTACTCATTCTCTAGATAACAGCTGTGCAGACTGTGTTCATTCATTTAGCCAACGTCACGAGTTGTATCCTAACAACTATAAATTGTGACTAAACACTAGTAATAGTATTATTATTTATCATCATCATCATCATTATGTAATAATAGTATACAATTGTTTTAAACGGTACTGAATGAGTGGACACTTGCTGGACACTTAATTATCACCATCATCATCATTATTTAATAATTTGATACAGTTGTTTTAAAAAGTACTGAATGAGTGGACACTTGCTGGATAATTGTTAACTGTTTTTCTCAATCTCAACTACCTTGTAGAGCTAAAAAATTATATTTTTAATTTTATGTAATTAATTACTTTATTTATTTTTTTGATTTTGTAGACAAATAGAAATGATGAATATTTTCTTAAAATGTTATTATTATTATTATTATTATTATTTAATAATTATTCTTTCTATATTATATTATATTATATTATATTATATTATGAAAGTTGTTGCCTAAGCAATTTGATTCTTTCTTTTTTTTAAGCTGGATACTGTATTACATGCAGAACCAGTGACTGTGTTCAGTGACACCAGCCAGGCCAGGACTCAGTTGACCCAACACCAAGAGAGGCAGAGGCACATTCGCCATCTGTACAAGCTCGCTCTCTCGCTGGGTGCAGATCTCACCAGCACTGTGCAGCAGTCGGTGTGTCAGTTACTTAACAATATTGCATGCCCTCATTATCTTCAAAAGATTTCAGGCATTCTTTGGATTCCCTTACCTGAACCTGACAACTTTCTTTACACAACATAATGTGAACAGTACCTGTAGAACCATCATGTTGATCATTTCTTACTTCTTCATGCATAAATACATACTGATCCTTGTTGCTTTGATAGAAACAGTATGAAACAAGTTCCGTAAATGACCATTCTTCTCCATTTAACCCTTTCTTTATGCTCCAAGCGTCTGCTGGTGTTGTCAGTGCAGCAGTTACAGGAGAAACTGGAAAAATTGGAGAGAGGAAGCGTTGAATGGATTACTGAGGCCATCAAGTGTGAAGAGAGTTTGATGAGCAACGTCCACTTCTGCCTCTATAAGGAAGAGATCGGTGAGGTAAGTATCGTAAGTGTGTATCAGTCAGGGTTTGGATCAATCACTAATTTCTCAGATTTCTACTAATCTCATCTAAAGCTCAATTCAGGAAAAATATTGGGTCATGGAAAAACAATGTCGTTGTGTCTCAATTTCATCATGTGATTTTAATAGTGGTCTTTTGGGTCCACTAAAATATTTATTTTTGTGCCCCAAACAATCATAAGTTCAAATCATAAGACCATCTCTCTGACTCTTAGAACTCAAAGGGTCATTATTTGCTGCTGTGCCATTAAGAGTGCAAACGGCCCCTGTGCGTGTGAAACAAGACCGTTGGGTCCAATATAGTTTTTAATGTTCACATTCTTCAGTAGCAGCCTCTTTTTAAAGCTTGCATTACATTGTACAGGGGTGATGGGTTTAAATGTGCACAAATAGTTGGTCATGTTCAGTGTTGGGCTCTTTACTCCAAAATTTAATTTATTACTCGTTACTAGTTACTCCTTTCAAAAGTAATTTATAAGTAGCTATAATTTCTCTGTTACCCATATATGATTATGTTTCATGAAGTATTTTATCAAAAGAAATCACATAAGTTCATAAGATTTTTAATTATAGTAATATAATTTATATTGGGATCAGAGGGATGTGGGTGGGCAAGCCATGTAATGCCAAGAGTAATGCCAGAGTAAAGTAATGGCAAAACTTACACATCAGTGTTCAGATCACCTTTTCTCCTGACAAAATCAATATTTCCATCCCCTGAATGTAAGCTTTTCCATATTCCAAGCTTTCCTGATGCACTAATGACTTCATGTGCCTGTGCAAGTCGTGAAAATTATGAAAATAAATCTAGGAAGTATTGGATTTCAAATCAGTAGGGATTGAGGCATCAAAAGTAACTAAGTAATAAGCTGTTTTATGGATGGTAACTGTAATATTATTACTGAAATCTTAATAGTAATTAGTTACACTACTAGTAGTTACTGCAAAAAGTAATATTATTACTGTAACTAGTTACTGCCCAACACTGGTCATGTTTGTAAATGTATTCTGAATGATGGTCATAATCTGAATGATGCTGGTAAGTTGTAAAAGAATAGAACAAGCCATTTTAGCAGCTTAAGTTTCATGCTCTTGTTTTCACTGGGGAATAAATAGAGTTTTGGAAGTTAGTATGTGTTCATAGTACTTTTTATTTTTAATTTTTAAAAGATCACTGAAGCTTTGATTCCTTATGCCCTTATTGTCTGTAATTTTCTTTAAAGATGTGTTAACTCCTTTTCCCAGCCCACAGATCCAGGGCTCAGAAACACACTTGTGTTGGGCTTTTGTGGCTGACTCTCATTGTCTCTCTCCCTGAATTATTTATAGCTTGTCTACACTCGTTAAATTTAGTCTGTGAACTGCAGGGCTTGTCTCTCCCTGTGTTGACTGAGGGATCCTGCCATTTGTCTCTCATCACTTCAGATAGCAGGAAGGATTCCACCCTTATCACATACTTACTGCCCCCCAGCCACAAAATCCAACAGTCAATCCCCAGGATTACACCGCAAACCTCACAGGGCACTGAACATCAGATAGATTTCCTTCCTTATGACTTAGTTTCATGATGTCCTTTATGATTTTTTGATTATGGCACAAATTTGTTTTTGTGCATGAGGATTAGCCATATTTGATTTTCGTCTTTTTGTTGTTGTTGTTTTTACTGACACACTGATAATGTTAATAATAGTTTAATTTCATGGTTTGGTGAGAGATACCATAATTCATTACAAATATTTTAGAATGTCTTAAAAAAAACAGTCTGTTACTATTATGATAATATTGTAATCTCTGTCTCCCTCTAGAGGACAATAATCTTACTTTTTTTCCCTCTCTAAATCAATAGGCATAGGCATTTAGACCAGTGATTCTCAACTGGGGGGTCAGGGGCCACTAGGGGGACTCAGCAAATGTTTAAGGGTGCCCCAAGATGACCTCATTTAAAATAAAGACAAAACAAGAATTAATATAAGCTAAAAAAATCTATATTTATTTTAATTCGCCCCATCAACAATTGTTTTCTTTTAATAATTATAAAAGTGAGATTTCTGACCTGGATTTTTCATATAAATGAATAAATTCCATGGTCATTTTTATACATTTCATGAATGTACTTTTTCTACTTATGCCAAACATATTATCAAGTAGAAATTGTGAGTAAAGGCCTTATGCTTAATCATATTTTGGTAACTTAAAGGGTTAGTTCACTCAAAAATTAAAATTAGGCTGCGTTTT
>NW_015652285.1:1550650-1568146 GCF_001515625.1 Sinocyclocheilus rhinocerous | reverse complement strand
TGTGAGACACTTTTTTTATGGATGGGCGATTTTTATTTAAGTTCTTTTGGACTGAAGCAATGCAACACCCGCTGAGTGGCATTAAACAGCTTGAAAGATCAAAGACAATTTTTAATATAACTCCGGCTGGATTCTTCTGAAAGAAGAAAGTCATATACACCTAGGATGCCTCGGGGGTGAGTAAAACGCAGCCTAATTTTGGAGTGAACTAACCCTTTAAAAAAAAACAACTGGCGAAGTCATGCAGCCTTCAAATATTGTTGTGTACAATGGGGGTCACTGTAGACAAAAAGGTTGAAAACCACAGTTTTAGACCTTTTTAATAATTGCTTGGAACTATAACATGTTGGAAGGGTATATAACTACAACTATAATTGTGCTGAGGCGTGTCACATTCTGCAGATAGATGGATAGAGAGCATAATAATAATGATGGGAACTGAATTAATAAAATATACTCAAATATTCTTTTATCTTTCCATGAGGAGATTTCACACAAAGACATGAATTGTATTGAACCCATGCAGCTCATGGGTCTCTTTATGTAAAGCTCAATTCTTATTCATACTCTTCAATTAGAGTAGAATTCAAAGCTTCTTAAACATATCCGAGTTTCCATATGTCACGTGCTGTCATGCTATAAGAATGTATGACAGCTGCAAGACTTTAAATAGAGCAAGGACATATCTAAAAGTAGCAGTACTTACAGTCAGTCTGGCATTACTTTCAAAGCTGTCTTATGAAATGAGTTGTGTACACTACTGTTCAACAGTGAAAAACAAAGATCAACAGTAGAAACTGAAAGAATACTTCACATTTGTGAGATGATTATTTGTGATAATTTATAGTTCATTTGAAAAGGGCATGACTCAACCATTTCTAATTCCATGTCAATGTGAGTCACCATATGTTGTCAGTCATACCAGTCAAACCACCACCCAGTCATAAATATGCATGAGTAAACAAGCTGACATTTCACCTTGGACAGTTGCTGCTGTTCATCTGCGAGGAGAAGTGAGACTGTTTCTCTCACTGTCTCTATTTCGCTCTCACAGTCCAGCTTTCATAGACTACAAATGGCTATTATTTTATCGTAGTCGCATTGATCCACTTATATTTTTAGATGAGTTGATTTAGAAGTCAAATTTCAGTGACGATTTCACCAGATTCGCCAGTTTGGTCTGCAGGGACACCTCATTCCTTGTTTTACAGATCACAAGGCACTGAGAAACAGCTGCCATAAATGTTAACTGAGCACAATTAAGCCGTGTGAAAGTCATACAATATGAATGTATCTGAACTTTCCTTCGCACGCATCCCTCTGTTTGGGCTGCAGCAGAAACTTGCTCTACAGCCCTCTGTTGGAAAAGTTCAGTAAGACAGTTGTGAGGCCTCTTTAACTGGCTCTAGACGCTGGGCTGCAGCTGTCCTTGGGTGACACTTGAGCCTGTCATTTGGAGACACGACACCATTGCAAAAGCTCATCAGGCTGGACAGAAATGGATCTGCATTATAAATCATCCACTGGTCTGACAATTAATACCTCTAAAATAATCTCCCTGGACTCAGCCAAACCTCACTCTGCCCTCTGCTAGAGACCCTCCCCATATCCATCCACACCTAATCTAATATTTGATTACGCTATTATATTTGCTTACACATTTCCTGATCAGCATGTTGAAGAGGATGACACTGTGTTGTTAGAGAGGTGTTTTAAAGGGATAGTTCAGCCTAAAATTAAATCACTGGAAATCTTCCCCTCTGATGATGCTCTTAAAATTTCACATTAGCCTTCAGAATAGCACATTATTCAGCAGTAACAAACAAAAACATTTTAGTCCTTATACAAAGCCATTATAGGAAATATTAACAGTATGTATTACTTTTGAGATACTTTCACCTTTTTTTTTTTGAGCATGATCATGATCACTATTTTCTTCTTTAAAGGGATAGTTCACCC
Organism: Sinocyclocheilus rhinocerous; assembly: GCF_001515625.1. NCBI lineage: Eukaryota > Metazoa > Chordata > Actinopteri > Cypriniformes > Cyprinidae > Sinocyclocheilus > Sinocyclocheilus rhinocerous. The sequence continues at coordinate 1,566,187 of NW_015652285.1, read as the reverse complement.
AAAAATGAAAATTTGATGTTTATCTGCTTACCCCCAGGGGATCCAAGATGTAGGTGACTTTGTTTCTTCAGTAGAACACAAACGAAGATTTTTTTAACTCAAACCTTTGCAGTCTGTCAGTCATATAATGTAGTGAATGGGAATCACGGGTTTGAGAGTCAAAAAAACATACACAAACAAATGGTGGTAATCCCCTTATAAGTCTGCGATCCGCCATAAAGCAAGAAGAAGAAGAAGATGCGTCAGGCGCCGGCTGAAGAAGAAGATGCGAACGTGCTCAGGACAGTTCGGACAATTCAGTAAATCAGAGGATTGTATACTGTATATGTATTTTGAGGATCTTCACTCAGCAGTGACAGAATTATACAGGAGATTTCTTTGTCTTTTAATGTTTTAACAGTAGTCTATTTATAAAATGTAATATCCAAATCCCTCCCTGTTGTAGGTTTTGAAGAAGAAGCTGCATGCCTTCACTCTGAAAGTATCCAGCAGCAGTGAGAGGCATTTAATTGGCAACAGCCTCAAAGAGATTGAGGATGCCTTAAATGAGCTGCAGAGACAGGTGGGCGATTTTGACAGGACGGTGGAGCTTGGATGCCCTGGGGGTAAGCAGATAAACATCACATTTTCATTTTTGGGTGAACTATCCCTTTAACCGTTAGCTGTCTTTCAGTGGTTCTTTGCATGATTTTCTATTGCTACATTAAAATTTTTCCTATTTTTTTTTAAGCTGAGAGAGTCCTTTAAAGATCTCAAAAAGAAATTCAACAATTTGAAATTCAACTACATGAAGAAAAATGAGAAGTCGAGAAACTTAAAGGCAGTGAAAAATCAGATCCAGCAAATTGAGATTTACATTGAAAAACTACAGGTAAGGAGGCTTTCATTTATTCTTCTTGCAAGTGAGGAGTACAAACAGAACCTGGACATGAATGTCAAGCTCCAGCAAGCCTTAGAGGAGGTGGGGTACGCCAGGAACATGTAATGAGCCAATAGGAGCTACTATCACAATTCAGCAGCAATTTTACTTGTATTTCTGTTGACTTTCAGATCATTCCATTGATAATGCTGCTAAATTAAATAGAAAACAAATTGAATATGCTTTGCTCATGTATGACTCTAAAGTAGTATCACAGTAAATGGCTATAAATAGTCTCTGAAAATAGTCTCTCCTCTCACCTTTCATTTTAAACACAGTATCAGTTCTGGTGCGACGAAGCAAGCTCCACAATTGTACGTGTGGGTAAATATTCCTCTCAGTGTAAGACTAAGGAAGCAGTCAGCTCTCTCTACAAACAGTTTGAAAAATTTGTGTGGCCCACAATCCCACAGCAAGAGGAGAGAATTAGCCAGATCACAGAGCTGGCAGTAAGGCTACATGGTGAGAAATTAAGAATGCATTCTGAAATATAAGTATAAAAGTAATAGCAGCAATTTTGGCATTAATTGTTTTAACCACTTAAAATCCCTTATGTTTCTCTGATCCATTCAAAACCCAAAATGACATGCTCTTTTCAAATGTGAAACTTCCAATAAAAAGTTACATAAATAATATTAAGGGATAATAATGTTTATTTATTAAGTTGTAGTAGTGTTGCTGGCCTCAAAGCATGACTGCTGTTTTTAATGTAGGTGCTGAAGAAGGAAAGAAATATATGGAGAAAACAATCAACAAACACCATGAAATTGTGGAATCAATAAAAGAACTGTCAAATGGACTGCTGGACCTTGAGGCCAAACTTCAGGTGATGAAAACGTCAAACATAATTATTTTATTTGGTACATTAATCTGAGAGTTTTATATATATATATATATATATATATATATATAAATATAAAATATAGTTCTGTTGATATTTTTCTATGAATTCTTTATGTAGTTGGAGACCTTGAAACAGCCTCTAACACCTGAAGACAACAACAAACGGGACACCATTGATACGGTAAACACCAATAACACTTTGACTTGCAATTGCAAAGATGGCAGAAATACATCATCCTTTATATTGCTCATCCAAAAATTTTATTGCGGTAAATTACAATTAAAGTTCGATTTCAATAAAATATAGTAAAAATATAATAATAATATAACATAATTATGTGAATATTTGATGTATATGATCTGAAAGAGTCATTATTAGAGTTTTGAATTGATTCATTAAACATATTCACAGAAATGAATCACACTGACATACAAACTCTCAAGTTTAATTACAAGACAAGGAGCATAAAACCAGTGTATTGACCGTCTTAAGGAAACAAAGTAAACAAAAAAGAGAGCATTTAAATCATCGCATTATTCAGTGTTGTTTAATTTTATATAATCACCAAAAACACTGCAAATGTATCATGAATATTCGAAAAATAACCCAACCCTAAGCCATAGCTTTTTCTCGTTACCATTTCAGCCTGAACCAAAGGAAAGTGGACATACCCCTGAGATGACAGGCCCACACTGTACTAAAGAGAGGCCTGTCGGCAAGAATCCAGAAAACAAGAAACCTCAGCTTCGCAAGACACAATGCCAAGATCTCCCAGACAAACATCATCCAGAGCATCAAAAAGTGCTGTCAGAGACCAGGTTGTACACACAGGAGGCCTTTTCTAAGACCAGCGAAGCGGAGACCATCACGAGCAAATCTACTATAGAGAGGAGAGAAGAGATGCACACCTCTTTCTCTCACTCCCACACCATTAATGTAAGCCATTCCCCAGCAGAGCGGGATAAGAGGAGTCACATTCTGCAGCAAACCAAGAGAGACTCACAAGAAACCCCACCTCCGCGGGATCCAGGCGTATCACGCCCCAGCATCATAGACATCCAAAGGGAGCTGCAGTGTGCTGTTCAAAAGACCAACTCTGAGGACAAGAATCAGGCCTGTAGTAGAAATCATCCTTTTCACTCATATTCCAAGGTGAGCCTTCTTTTGACACAGAGTCATTTCCCATTTATTTGTTAATTTAGTAAATTTCAAGTTGGTAAGATTTTAATCTTTTTTTTAGACAAAGAATAGGCCTATTTTGAAAGTGCTATTAAATTACATTACAAGGTAAGTAAATATGTTGGGATAATATGAATATGTGATAGGGTGGAACATTTAAAACCAAAATGGCTACATTCAACAATCAACAAATATGACTTATGACACAATAAAATTAAATACTTATTAAATAAGTCTCTTATGTGTGTTTTGGCTCCTCTGAAAATTCAAGCTGTGTTTGTTTTGTCAATTAAAATTATAGTTCACTGTTATTTTGTAGTAAATAAGTGGTGTGACAGGAAAATATTTACGGAAACTAATAATTGCTGTATTAGTTAAAATTACTGCTTTGTAATATGATAGAAGTCTCTTACACAGCATTTATTTGATCAAAAATACAGTAAAAAATTTAAATGAAATATTACATTTTTTCTACTTTAATATATTTCAAAATTTAATTTATTCTTGTGATGGAATATGCTTACTTGGTGCTCAAGAAACAGTTCTAATTATTATCAATGTTGAAAACAGTATTGTTGCTTAGATATTTTGTGTTCCTTATAAATATAGATATTTTGTTCCTTTATATACATTATACATGAATTTTATATACATTTTTAAAACATACATTTTACATCAATATCTTGACTTTAGAAATATTTGTAATAATTTCTATTGCTTCTGTGGACATGTAAAATGCATATACTCTTTTATAAATTATACACTAATCACATGAATTATTTTTAATAGAATAATTGTATATTTTGTATATCAGTATAATATATTTAAGCTCGAAAAACACTTAATTGTTTAATATTTTAAAGCAGATTTTTGTGTTTAGTGCATTTTCTAATGGTACTTTTAAATGCTAACTAACAAAAAATGGCAACACAAAATGATATTACAGGGATAATTACAGATTTTCTGTTCTTTTCGTTTCTAGACTTCTGCTCATCATTCTTTAGAGGAGGAATATTTGCCACATGCGACACCAGAGCCAGCAGCTCCTGTACCTGAAGATGACTTCCAGCCTGACCATCTCACTGAGGAATCGCTCTCCAATGATGAGTACGAATGCACCTCCCCAGATGACATCTCCCTACCTCCTTTATCCGAGACTCCAGAATCCAACATTATTCAGTCAGAAAATGACCTTGATGACGGCTATTGTGTGAGCTCTCACAGCCTTCGCATTAACCAGTACAGCCACCAGTCTCACTCCCAGCACGGCGACACACTACACCAGAGGCAGCGGGAGTGGATGTCGAGTCAGGCCGAGAGCTACCCATCTCCCACCACTGGCTTGGAGGCCAGGTTCAGAGCAGAGTCGTCCTCTTTTGTTCAAAGTCCCCTCACAGTACCTGCCCCTAGCCTTGTATCAAACACCATATCCAGCATCTTAAAAAGCAAATCTGGCAACCCACCACCAAGCAGCATCACTGAAACACTTCACTCAGTGCATGAGAGTCGTACCGAGATGCAAAAGTGTGTGCATGATTCTAGTACGTGTCTAGGTCGGCCCAATAACACGCATGCTACCCCTACTCCATTAACCACAGAGCAGGACTCGGATCTCTGCAAGCCCACAGCCATCCGAGAGGAGATCAGACGGGCATCTTCCAAAAAGGTTATGGGAATATCGGCAGGCGGCACAGGCCCTAACTTCTCCAAACCCTTGTCTAATGCCACAGTAATGGAGGGCTCTCCGGTGACCCTGGAGGTGGAAGTCACTGGATTCCCTGAGCCTACATTAACCTGGTGGGTAGCTTATAACAAACTTGACCCATAATTTAAAACATTCTTTGCTAATTGGAGGAAACTAGGCATTATTTCTTTATATAATATTCTATATTAATATTAATATCTATTAATAATATATATTATTACACATTTAAATAATATAATACAATATGATATTTACTACTGTTCAAATGGGTCAGTAAGTAATAAGAAAGCACCAAATCTTTCTTTCTTGAGCAACAAATCAGCATATTAAAATGTTTTCTGAATGATCATGTAATTCTGGAGTAATGGCTGCTTAACAATTAGCTTTGCCATTATAGGAATAAATTCTATTTTAAAATATATCCAAATAGAAAACGGTTACTTTAATTTGTAATATATGTCACAATATTAATGTTTTTACAGTTTTTTTTAATCAAATAAATCGAATAAATGCCGCCTTGGTGAGCATAAGAGACTTCTTTTTAACAAAATAAAATTGTACCAGCAGCAAGCTTTTGAACGGTAGTGTAATATATAGGGATTATTAATAATCTAAATGCTATTGTATCTAAATGGATGGCAAATTCTCATTATACAACATACTGATCGATATTCCAGTTGTTAAAAACTTAATTAATCACAAAGCATAGTATTTGTAGTTCAGATAGATTAACAAATATATACATATATATTGTTGTCTGCCTGCATGAAGCAGGTTTGTTGAGGAAAGTTGATGTTTTCTCCATTAATTTTGATCTCATTTCATTTGAACAATTTTTTCCACTGTCATGCATATATTCCATGTATACTAACTTATTAATCCACAATTCCTTTCTCTAAACCTTCCTTTTAATGTAACTTCTGTAGGGCCTTCCACTTTAACATTACCTCATATTTTCTCTTTCATTGAGTGTGTATTAATGTGTGCCGCCGCCGCCCACCTTTTTTTTTTTGTTGTTGTGGTGTGATTGTGACACATAATAATTCGCTCTTTGTTCAGGTTCAAGAATGGACACAAACTGGCCAATGATGAGCACATAGAACTATCCCATAAAGAAGGCAAACATGCATTGTTCATTCACAGCTCTGCAGTGAGAGACTCTGGGCAGTATGTGGTCACTGCCTCAAACTCAGCTGGCACTGTCACGTCCAGCTCCATGCTGCAGGTCAAAGGTAACAACAGCCCTGACTTAGACATTCTCAAACTGGACTGGCACACCTGCTTCGGCACCCTCTGTTTCTTCTTGTGGCTTCTCTATCTGCTGTTGTTATAATGGACACTGCCATTAACATAAGGAAAAACACATGGACGTGGACTCTTCACTTTTAAACTTTCTTCACGTCACATAACCATTGGTGTGCACAGAATTAACTGTCTTTGGTGACTGCACAAATGTAAGAGCACATGAGTAGTTGATATGAAACTTCATCTAAAACTATTCTAAACTAGCAGTTTAGTAATTATTTTAGAATTATAATGCATGCAGCTCTTATGATATTGTTTGAAAGACTACATTTGAATATTTGTAGTTTTACAAATTAATCTGTCACACTGTAGGACCTTTCGGTGAACTAGTGAAGGCAAAAAGTGTTTTGAAATGGTGGTTAGGCACAGGACCTAAATATATATTTTATATACAGTATACACTCATAAATTTTAACATACATTTTTGTTGTTAATTGTTCTTTTTTATATATAATTGACATGCATCAACTACCCACAGATTTGTTCATTTTGGCTATGAACACTAAAATCACTATAACAATGTTTTGCAATATTCAAATTCAGCATGAACTGAATTATTTTGTATTTTTCCTATTATATTATGGAAGTAGCAGTGGATCTGCATGCAGTTCCCTTTGTGATGGTAATGAAGCCTTGGTCAGCATTTTACAATTAAATTATTTATTTTTAAAGATTTTGTGTGTTCATTTTAAACAAACCCATTTCTAAATGGTTCAAAAAGGAAAATTCGGGCTTCATTTACTTTCCCTCGTGTCCAAAAATAAATAAAAATAATAATATATATATATATATATATACACACACACACACACACGCACACGCATATATAGTTTTGTTGTTGTTTTTTGGCCATACAATTAAACTAAATGGGGTCCAAAAAAAATCAAATCAAATAAAGAAATTTTTTCCAAATATCTTCATTTGTGTTCAACAGAAGAAATAGAATTGTGATGACAGAATTTAGCATTTTGGGGGAACTATACATCTGGTGTTAACATTTGTTCTATTTTGTTATATTTACTGAACTTTTCATGATTACGATGATAAAAGATAACTAAATCACTCAGTTATATATGTTATCACACACAGCATAACTCAGGGCTCTCAGGTTACACCTTTGCTTCCCTGCTATGTCGCCCTACTGAGAAGGTGTCTGAGGCGTCATTCCACACCCCTGATTCAGAAACAGCTGTCGCACAGACATAACTTTTAACTTTACTTCTTTACTTACTGCTTTTCTTTCCCAACAGTAAACAATAAAGGCAGCTTTGAAAAACCAACGCATGCTTATTGAGGCTCAAGCTGGAGTATGACAACCCTTTTTGAATTATAAAAGCTTTGTTAGCCCGTTTTTTGTTTGAGATAATGATGTGATCATTCCTGCTTCATCTTTTCAGTGCAGTAAATCACAATGTAACCTGATTTCCTCAGTGCACAGGGTCACTCCACGCTTCCTCTCCAGACCGGATGAACAAAATGTATTAGTGGAAGAAGACCTCAGCTCACACTGCACTTATTCTCAAATGCTATGCAAGAAAGATTATAATGTTGCAGCATGTGATGAGAGCCAAGTGAGTCAAACAGCATACAAAGTCTGAAACCACTAGCATTCTGCAATTGTTTCATTGTCACCATACTTTTGAGAGGGACATAATGGAAGGAAGAAAATGTGTCCACTGGTACAATAGACACATTAAAATAAATAAATACATTTTTTTTTAACAGAAGCCAAAACCATCATAAAGGCCACTGATTATGGAACATACTGTATAAGAAGGATCTGGAAAACCCATTATCACTCATCAGATACTGTTTAGGGGAAAAACTTTGGATATCAGAGTTGACCGAGCCTGATCTTCTCATTCTTTGTGAATTATTCCTAATTATAATATCTGTAACACTGTTGTTTGCTACTGATAAGTTGGTATACATTGCCTTGCAAAAGTATTCTGTATCCAATACCAATAAATGTCATATACACATTCTGAACAAAAATAAACAACTTAAAAACAGCTGTGACTAAGTTGTTCAGTGCTTGTGGCTGAAAGTGGACAAATTTGTCAAATTCATCATGAATTGATCTTTATACATGTAAGTGTTTATGTATGAGGTATGAATGAAGACAAATTAGCTATATCAAGCTATATGATTTGTTATAGTTAAAGCTGTCACATTTTGTCATTAGATTGTTGTCTCACAAAAGTCCTTGTCAGTGCTATCACTAGTCATGCATTCCACTCTTACATGTCACTGCCTATCTTTAACACCGTCTCCTCTGTCAGTTTTTTAAATTTTTGCTGCAAAACCAACTTGGTCCCACAATGATGGTAACGTTAATAATCAATATCAACTTCTGTTTTTCAAAGCATTAGCAATCACTTTTGCCTCACTATACAGATAAAAGAAAGAAAAACAGATGGGTAAACACTGTTTATCGTTTATCTCGTACACCCAGAGTCTGAGTGACAGTGACAGCCCTTCTCCCCCATTTGGTTTTTCACTTCTTGAGGATCAACATGTTGTTACAGTGATTGATTAATTTATGAGATAAAGCAAGTGAAGATTTCTCTCTTTCTGAGGGGCATTTTCCTGTTTCTTTAGGTGTGGGGGTTTCAGCCACCCTGTGATAATGGGTCCTGCGTTGTGTTAAGTAAAGTGGGTGACAGGTGTGAGCTTGCATAAAATGGCTTCTACCTCCCATGATGCCTCATGGGGGACGGCCAATGGGGCATGGCAATGTAGTGATGATGCTGATTAGCCAAGGGGTATATAAAGTAAAACCACCATGTTAACACTTCTGAGCAGTTGGAGCATTCCCAGCCTTGCCTCGGGTGTAGGGATTGCAAGGGAAAAAGCAAAACTACACGGCTAAGACCCTGTGTAGTTTTGTTTTTTGGGGATAGTTCGAGGCTCAACCGTTCTCACACTGTGTTTTCTGAAATCATATCTGGATAAGGACTTTGTTTCAGAAGACAAAACCCTTTGGGCTCCGTCCCTCCAATTCAAGGCACTCTTGTGGATACAAGTAAGTACGCTTTGTGTACCCATGTGTCAGTGCAATGCTTTCTAATGATGCTTTTTTTGTGTGCTTCTAACAAAGAAACAGAGTGGCAATACCAAATTTGATGTTCACTTTGAGAGATTTAGTAGGAAGGGGACAGATTTTAAGCAATTAGAATACATTTTCATTTGCTTTTGACTTAAGAGGTTTCATTTCTAAAGGTTATTAAATGGTGCTGTGATTTCAGAATAGCCAAGAATAGCCTGTGATAACATTAGAGTGGTGTCCTAGCTGGGCCATGATGTCTTTTTAAGGGAATCAGCAGCAGAGATATCAGTTGCACCTCCAGCTATGTGCCACATGGTGACTGTCAATCAAGCTTAGTACTGACTATTTTTAGAGGATTCCTTTTGTGACACTAGGTTTGGTGTGCTTGGGACATTAATTGCAGTTTAAATGGATTTTCTTAAAGTTGTTTTTAGAAACTTCAGCCTTATTGTACTGATGATCTTAAGTCTGTGATTTTCAGGTTGTGGTTCTTGAAGTTGATATATGGGGTGTTTGCTAACGTCTACAAGAATTATTTTTGATATTGGTGAACTTGGTTGCACCTTTAAATTATTGCTATGGTTAAGCCATTCACAGGATGATATCATTTATTTTTAAACAATTTAATAAATGATAATGTATGTCAAATTATTCTGCCTGAAACATGAAGTGCTAGTCTTGTTAAAAAGTGCAATAAAAGTACAGAGATGTTGTTGTGGTTGTATATTTCAAAGCAATGCTTTCATTTGAAGTTTTCATTTTGATCTATCTTTATGAATTTAATTATGTAAATGATCTAAGATACTGTATGTAGTATCAAACTATTTAGTGATAGCTATCCAGGTAACTACCCTATTTATTATATACAAACATAGCAGTACTTTTACAGTAATATAATTACTTCCATATGAACTATATCTGAATTCAGTTCAGTCACAGTTGTTCTATCTATTTTAAGTAAAGGTCATGCATCTAGCAGTTCCTGTCAGCCATTTTAAATTCTAATTATAAGTTCTCTTATTCAAATAACTTTTTTTCTTCTTCAGACATTCAATACTTGTGATTCTTAAATGCAGAGCATTTAAACCTTACAGTTTAAGATTATGTGATTATGTAGTATGTTTATGAATAAAATCTTAGTATTGCTTGGCAGAAGACCAGTTGTTCAATTCAGCATTGACAATGAATCACAAGTTGAATTAAGATGCGTAAGCCACTGATTTAGATTTGTTTTTGGTCGTGACAAGATTTGATGATACAGGACTGTCTGACTTATAACTGGAGGGCTATTCTTAATTATGCGTCATGCCGGAAAAACATCTCACCGCGGGCCACAGGCACCAGTTGTTACTGTCATGTCCCATAAGCTGTCAGTTGATATGAGGCCCAAATGTTTTGGCCTAACACCCAGTGGAGCTATTGAATCTCAAGTGACAGGCCAGCTTCTACCAGGTTGTCAGGGATCAAACTAATGATGGACACAGCTAAAAGTACTGTTTGTATTTTTTTTGTTTTTTTGAATTAAGCTATTTTTTTCTATGCCATAACTATCATTTTATTCTATGTCTTCCTTTAGGGTGCCTTCCACCATGTCGACACAGGCACCAACATTTACACAGCCGCTTCAGAGCGTTGTGGCACTTGAGGGTAGTGCTGCAACGTTCGAAGCTCAAGTTAGTGGTAAGAATGTTTCCCACTTTGCCATTCCATTGCTGATATGTATTCTTCTTGACTCTTTTACACCTGAGTGTACAACGTGAAATAAGTTAAAGGAATGTTTGTGTTTACACAATGCTGCAGATTTACATGACTTAGCATTTATGAGTTTACCTGAATCGGGGTTTTCCAAAGGGGGTCTGCAGAAGCACCGCAGGGGATTCAGCCATTATTGTTTGATCTCAAAAAATTTCATAAATTACTTTTATGTATAAATAAATGAAAGCAAAAAAAATCATACAAATAAATGCAATAAAATGCATTCATAAAAATAAATGCATAAAAAAAACAATTCATTCATAAAAAAGCTCAAGTTTAGCTTTAGCCCACAAATAAAATGCAGTAAATTATTTATTTGAATATGCAATGTTTCAGCATCATAATAAAGCTATGTAATAAATGCATTATTATGATACTATATGCATGTTCAGTTCAGAATTAAAATGAAACACTAAATACAATACAATATGCAACAGGGGCCTCCAGCTCCATCTTTCTATCCACCAAGGGGACATGAATTTTGACTATGGATTAAGAAACGTATGTGTCAAAGCCTAGATAAAATATTTGATAATATAATCCACAGGTAATCCAGTTCCAGAGGTGAGCTGGTTTCGTGATGGCCAGGTTCTTACTGCTGCCGCTCTGCCCGGCGCTCAGATCTCGTTCAGCGATGGCCGCGCTGTTCTGATGATCCCCGCTGTGACAGCCGCACACAGTGGAAGATTTTCTGTGAGAGCCACCAATGGTGCTGGACAAGCCACTAGCACTGCTGAACTGCTGGTTACAGGTAACATCACAACATAACATGCAACTTGATTTTAGCTATTGTCATTAGAGAGGGAAAAAAAAAAAAAACACTCATAAGTTTTCCTGCCAAAATACTACTAAAATTTGTGCTACTGCACTCAAATGTTATCTGCCTTGCTGGATAATGATTGAAGTGATTACAGTTTAATTTGTAGCAGTTATCAAATAAGAGTCATGAATTCCCCCTCTGTATTCTGGTGCTTTTGAGTAGAGCGACAGTAAGCAAATATGTGGATTAACTGCTAGGCTCATAAAGTTAATGACTGTTACTTCTTATAGAAAGTGGTAAAGATCTCCAGTGATACTGTTAAATGACACATCCAGGCTACCATTGCTAGGGGAATTTATGGAAAGGAATGTGTGTCACCTTTTACAGTGCTTGAAAGGTGGCGCTGTATTGACAGGGGATTGAAATATGGGGGTTTTGGGGGGATCTGACCCCTTTAATAAAGCCTTGAACCCCAGCCCCTTACCCAGGGAGTCCAAGCAAAAAACATTTACAAGTATATACAGGTTTAACAACATTTTTAAATAAAATTTTAGTGTAGAGACGAGTTTTTTTTTAAGTAAGTTTAATAAGTTGAATTTATTTGAACGCCTTGTCGTGAGTGAGACGCTACAAAAGACATGAAATTTAAACATCCGTTGATTCGTTAGTTCTGATTCTAAACAGTTGATAATCATACACATGATGGTATTGCTTAAATATTATCAGGAAAAATGAGTTGATTATCAGGTTGGTATATACGGTAATCTCCACCATCAGACAAGAATTTATCAGTATTTTACTGGGGTACAGTACATCTGTAAAATATATCTACTACCATTATTTATGACTTAATTCTTATTTGTATCGCAAAAATTTTAAAAAGAAAGGACTGAAAATTCCCTTAAATTGTCAGAGTAAAGGTAATCTTATTATTCCCACACTGTAAATTGATATTCTCATATTTTCTATAACTTCTCTTCTTCTTTCTCCACAATTTTCTGGAATTATTTTAGCTTTAATAACGTACATTTAACCTTTGTTTTTTGGGTAATTTCAGTCTTCTAAAAATACATTATCTGTGCTAATAGTGCTGTCTATTTTTGGTGTTTGTAAACTGTAAAGAAAGTATTTAACTTTGATAATATCCATCTGAATGTACAACTTTTGCTGTCTTGCAAGCACTAATATTTTCTTCAGGAAATGAAAATCTTCTTTTAAAAATAATTTAAAGGTCTCTTTAAAATAGATTTATGAGCATTTATATTGAACATGCAAGGCAAGGTTTATTTTATCCTCTAAAATAGAATGTGTGAAACTGCTCTGTTAAATTTCAGAAAAATGACTTAATGGCTTTAACCATCTATTCACTTCCAGCTGAAACTGCGCCACCAAACTTCATTCAGAGACTACAGAGTATGACTGTGAGACAAGGGAGTCAAGTGAGACTAGATGTTCGAGTGACAGGAATCCCTACACCTGTGGTGAAGTTCTACAGAGAGGGAGCTGAGATTCAGAGCTCTGCTGACTTTCAGATTGTTCAAGACGGAGACCTTTACAGTTTGTTGATTGCCGAGGCCTTCCCAGAAGATTCTGGAACTTATTCTGTCAGTGCTTCTAACAGCAGTGGACGTGCAACTTCAACTGCTGAGTTGCTTGTTCAGGGTAAGATTTTTAGCTGGAGAACATTTGTTGCATGCATTTTTATTTTTATGAAAAAAATGCCTGGACCAGATTTTCTTTAATAATTCACAGGCGAAGAAGAAGCTGTACCTGCAAAGAAGCCAAAAACGATTATTTCAGCCTCTCAGATTTCACAGACCCGACAGACTAGAGTGGAGAAGGTGAGTGACAGTCTCAACATTGAATAAGCCTCCGCAGTCTTTCAGAAAGCAACACAAGTCTCATTAAGCCTTTAGATCAATGCGTAAATTGTTATGTTTTTCTTTCTAACAGAGGATGGAAGCTCATTATGAGGCCACAGCCATGATGCACATGCAAGTAGAGGGTGGGGTTGTGACCAAACAGCTGGCACATAAGACTCCACCTCGTGTGCCGCCTAAACCAACCTCCAAATCCCCCCCTTCACAAGTGACTAAAGTGTCAGCTGCTCGCCAGCAGTCTCCCTCTCCTGTGAGGCATGTTAAGGGCCCGACACCCACTCCTGTCAGGTAATGTGTCTAAAGTTTCCAGATTTACATTTAAGACAATTCATGTAATACATTTTATTGGCCTATAAACCTATGTTGATTTGATGATGGTATTAAAGTAATAACTTCATAAATTAGCAACTTTATATCAATACACTTAAGACTTTTTGCTCATTACAAAAGGTTCATACATAAAGAAACAAATAGCACTTTTGAGAAATATGTGTACATATATATGTGTGCATATATAGTTAAACGATATGCATGCACTTTATATTGATTATGTAGATTTCAGTCATATCAGTGAGTGACAGAAAAAGCTGTTTTATTTTACATGGAGCAAGTCGCCCCCTTATGGGGGTTGCCATGTTGACAGCATATGACCAACTTGTTGTTTAATGTTATTACCACCACTACTAATTACTACTACTACTACTAATAATAATTAATTATTTACTAAAATATAATAATTAAAAAATGTTTATTATTTCAAGATTTAAGTTTAACATTTATATGAATATTTAAGGGAAAGTGTATATCTTACTGTGTAGGTCCTGTTACTTGTCATTTCTTTTAGGCTTTTTGTTTTTAACCTTTCTACCTTCTCTAGTTAAATTTAAAGATCTCCTGCAGTATGACAAATTACATTTCTAATACTAATATTATATGTAGTCTTTCAGGTAATGTTTACATACAATCTTCAAGGGATAGTTCACCCAAAAATGAATTAATTACTCACCCTCGTGTCGTTCCAAACCCGTAAGACCTTCGTTCATCTTCGGAACACAAATTAAGATATTTTTGATGAAATCTGAGAGCTTTCTGACCCTGCATAGACCGCAAGCAAACTACCACGTTCAAAGCCCAGAAACATAGTAAGTCATCGTTAAAATAGTCCATGTGACATCAGTGGTTCAACAGTATTTTTATGAAGCTATGAGAATACTTTTTTGTGCACAAAGAAAACAAAAATAATGACTTATTCAATGATTTCTTCTCTTCCGTGTCAGTCTCCGCGGCCATTCACAAGAGTAGCGAGCGACGCATGCGTGTGGTGCACTGTTGCCAAATCTCGCGAGACAAATAAGCAACCGCAGCTTTAAAAACAAGCCCAAAACAAGCCCAATATTTTTTGGATGATTTATTATCATCAATATCTATTTATTATCAATTATTTATTACCAATCAATGAGCCTGCAACATATTAAACTGAAACCACTCTTTTATCTGAAAAGCAAAACTATGTTACAAAAATCAGCAAACTGCAACAAAAGGGGGAACAAAGATTGAAGGTGATAATTGTGTTAAATACATTCTATTATTAATCCCTCATGACATTTAAAATTGAAAATATTTTTATTTTTAAACCTAATAGCAGTTACCCTTGCTGGACCTGTTTTGTCCCATGTCTCAAGAATGACTGATTGTTTTTTATTACATCCTGTGATAATTAAATCATTACAAAAACATTGTAAAAATGTAAAATTAGGCTAAAAGAAAGTCACCCCATGCGCCTTCTTTTTGAAGTGATTTTTCTCCAATGGGGGGGAAGAAGGGACGGAACATTTGGCAAATTATGCTGCAGCACTTATATTAGGCTTGTTTTTTATAGAAATATGACAACAATCACATATCTCACATAGAGATCGCGCTGTCATAGTGTTTGGGAACATTCATGCATAAATACATAATCACATGAAATCTACGGTGACCGAGAAGTGCAAAGCAAATTACAATTCTGAAAACAAAATAAATTACAAACGCAAATGCAAATCTAAAAAACTAAACAATTCAGAAAACACAACAACAATTCAGAAAACATTATAACAAGTCAGAAAACACAATGACAAATTCGAAAACAAAATAACAAGTCA
>NW_015652285.1:1529665-1550591 GCF_001515625.1 Sinocyclocheilus rhinocerous | reverse complement strand
TTGTTTTCGGATTTGTCATTGTGTTTTCTGACTTGTTATAATGTTTTCTGAATTGTTGTTGTGCTTTCTGAATTGTTATTTTGTTTTTTAAACTTGCATTTGCATTTGTAATTTGTTATTTTCTTTTCAGAATTGTGATTTGCTTTGCACTTCTCGGCCACCTTAGAAATCAGATAAAAAATAAAATATTTTAGAAGAGAACCCAGCATCACAGTTGTCTGAACCAATGAGCATAAAGCTGTGTAGTCAGTCAGTCGTTTCCCATCATGCTTTTGATCAGCGCAGTCGGTGGAGAGCAATATGCGCTCGACCATACCTGTCAATCCTCCCATTTTTCCCGGGATTCTCCCGTATTTTACCATTCTATCCCGCTATCATCCCGTTAAACCATCAGCTCCAGTGGCGCAGATGGAGAAGCGCGTGTCGTTGTCTTTTTGATCGACCCGGGTTCGATCCCGCCTTTAACTTTTTTTTTCTCCCTTTTCAAATCTCGTATCACATTGTAAAGGCATTTATTTTCAATAAAAAATTAAGGAAATAATCAAAACGTTGAAAATAAAGTATCGGGTAGGGTTTGGGTAGGTGTAGGGAGGGCTTTATTGTTACCAGTAAGGTGGCATCCATTTAATAATTAAAATTATAATTTACACTCAATACGTTATTATTGCATACTGTTTTATAATGTACTACAATACTGAAGTGCAGATAATTGCCACTATTTGCAACAAGTAGTATACTTGATAGTAGAAATCCTGCTATTTTAACATAGTGTAAATAGGTATTTGCACTTAGTGTAAATAGCATATTGCTAAAAATACTGCTATTTTCACTTAGTGTAAATAGAATCCATTGCTAATACGAGATTTGAAAAAGGAGGAAAAAAAATTTGGCAAAAGATGGGATCGAACTCGAGTCGATGGCGTCAAAAAGCCAACAACAAGCACTTATCCATCTGCACCACTGCAGCTGATGGTTATAGTCACTTTTAACTAAATGTAAATAGACACCCAGTATTTTTTATTCCATAGAAAGGGCAATTCATACAATACATTTAAACTGAGCTACTTTAATACCATCTCCGAACTTTCTACCACGACTCTGCTGTTCTTCGGCCGGTTCTTCCCTGTAAAAATAAAAAAAAAACATTTTAGAAGAGAACGCAGCATCACGGTTGTCTGAACCAATGAGCATTAAGCTGTGTCGTCAGTCAGTCGTTTCCCATCATGCTTTTGATCAGCGCAGTCGGTGGAGAGCAACTGCGCTCGACTGCACAATCCGATACAGCCGCGAGAGTTTTTTGGCACACGTCAGCATGACATCAGAGCAAGTCGGACGTAACTCGGACACTTTTCTAACCGGCATGCATCTCGCGGTGATCACCGGTGATCGGTTCTGCGCAGATTTTGTTAATCTCAAACAAGTATTACTATCCGTCACAGTGTTGCCAAGTCCGTGGTTTTCCTGTGGAATTGGGCTACTTTATCACTGTTGCCGGGGGTTGTTTTTCATGTCCGCGGGTTGAAGCGACCCCAATAACGTGTATTTTAGGCCCCGGAACGCGATTTTTACCGGGGTACCCCCTCGAAACGCGATTAGTTTGGGCAAGTTTTGGGTAGCAATTGGGAGGGTTTTGTTGTAAAACACCTGGCAACCCTTTTCGTCAAGCAGGTAACGTTAACGTTATTATTGCTAACATAGCGACTCATCGAAAAATACATTGGGATCATTATGATAGACCTATAGAAAAAAATATTTGAATCTTTTTCTTTTCTAAGAATGGCTTAACTTGAAGTGCTGTAAAAAAAAATGTGGAAAAAAATATATTTTTAAGGTACTTTATGATATGTTGCCATACGGCAACAGCATACAATAGTGGATCTATCTTAGAATAAGTGTAAGCTTACTTATAGTTAATATTTTTCCTCAGAAATGTTGTTTGATTCAATTGGTGCTATTATAAGCTTTAACACAGTACTTATAATTGACACCTTATACATACTTTCCAAGAACTTGTGCTTTTATTTATTCTATTCTTTTTTTGCTGAACAATGATTTATATTTGTTTTAATTTCATTACATTTTTCATGAATGTTATTTAAACTGCAAATTTATACAGTTAACACAAATATAATATATATAATGTATCATAAAACATTGACATAAAACCAAAAACATTGCAGTTCATTTTCTTAGCTTAGCTTGGCTTAGCTTTAATCCATTTTTTTCACATGAATGTGATATTTTCCAAGTAAAATAAAAAGTTGTATAAGGAAGCACATCGTACTTTTGGAATCAACATTGTCCTGTACAAAAAAATAAAAAACGACATCATACAGATCAATTTGTATACATGTTCCAAACAACCTAGAAATGAAATTCAAACATTTTTTAATATATACAATCAAAAAAGACGAGTCACAGATTCTTTGGCATTGCTACAAAATTCACATAAGTTTTCAATATTCAGATTGAAACGTTCAAGCAACTCCTTGACAGGGTAAATTTTGTGTAAAGTTTGTGTGGTGTGGTACTGCTGACGCAGGAGCCGGCGTTCTGACGTAGAACACGCATGCGCTGTGCCTTGTTTACGAGCAGAGAGTAATGCTCACGTATGCGTCATGGTAATCTCGTGAATGGCGGCAGAGACTAACCCGGAAGAAAAGAAATCGTTGAATAAAGTCGTTATTTTTGTTTTCTTTGCGCACAAAAAGTATTCTCGTAGCTTCATAAAATTACTTGAACCGCTGATGTCACATTGACTATTTTAATGATGTGGTTACTACGTCTCTGGGCCTTGAACATGGTAATGTGGTAACATGGTAACATGGCTGTCAATACAGGGTCAGAAAGCTCTCTGATTTCATCAAAAATATCTACATTTGTGTTCCGAAGATGAACGAAGGTCTTACGGGTTTGGAATGACATGAGGGTGAGTAATTAATGACAGAATTTTTGGGTGAATTATCCCTTTCACGTTTAACAATTGTCAATTGTAAATAATCATATAAAATTTTGTGTTTTTTTCCTGAATGCTTTTAAATGGGAATAAGTTGTATATCAATTACCCAACACTCATTAATGCTAAGGCTACGGTTTGCGATTTTATCTTCTCATAACATGTTTTTCCATTTCATTTCAGAGCTGTGTCTCCATCAACCAGACTGTCTGTTTCCCCAATCAGACCAGTCAAATCCCCTGTGATGACCCGCAAACAGGTCACGCAGGCCTCTGAGGTTCTGCCCCCGTGGAAACAGGCGGGGTATGTTTCAGAAGCCAGCTATACCCGCATGATTGCTGGAGCAAAACAAGTCCAGACAACCTCTACCCATGTACAAATGGAACAGCGTTGGGAAGGCTCTGTTGCTGTTCAGCAACAAGTTGGTACTGTCAAAGAGGTAAAGAATTTCCCATTAGGCAAACTTGCTTTCAATGTTTCTGCATGTTACAAACGACTTATTCAGTGGTGCCACCACTTCCTTTTCCGCAAGTGTTTATCTCATGTAAATGTTTATTTTATCAGTGAAAATGCTTGTAATGTACTCTAACGATATCTTGCAATTGCAATTCTACTTGCATGTAAAAAAGGAGCAGCAAAACATGGATGAGAAAAGTATTGCTGTTGCCACTGTGGTGGCGGCAGTGGACCAGGCTCGTAGTCGTGGGCCGCTCAGTTGCTCTCTAGAACAGCCAAGTGTTGAAACTGGCATAACTGCAGTACACATTACGTCTCAAAATGAGCAGGTAGTTTGATAGTGCTGTGGTTGTCACCCATCTAAATCTCATTCTCCCATTTTTTCCCACTGACTCCACAAAGATTTTTTATAGGATGACAATAACAGATTTTACTAGCTCATTTTTTTCAAGCCATTACTTCATCCTTACCTACCTATCCAAATGTCAACTATTTTTTGTGCATTTAGACAACAATTTAGATATTTCTTTCCACATGTTCATAGATATCATGCAAGGAAATCCAAGAGGAATCCTTCACAACTGTAACAACTCATAAAATCAATATTGATGTTTCAGCCACTAGTGAGAGATCCTTGGAAGAGATCTCATCAACTGCAGAGGTAGAATCTAGGAGAATAATATTTCAGTTGGCCACACTTCTAATGCCTTCTATCCTGTTTTTCATTCACTTCACTTTGTCTTTCAGGGAGCACCTTTTATTTTTTATGTTTAAGGGCAACATTTGAAAGGTTGCATTTGAAGTCATGGATAGGTTGATTGATTGATCCTATTGACTTTAACATTGGCAACGACGACAACAAAAATGATTATGAAGACAAAGCTTTGTCTTTTCTAAATCTTTTTAAAGCAGTGGACTTTTTTTTAATGCATAAAAAGCATCTAAAAATAGAGTTAGAGGAATATAAATGTTATTCTTTGGGTGGATTTTAAATGCAATCTATGTAAACGTTACCCTTGAATCGATGGATCTCTTTTTCAACACTTTTCAACGCTAACATTTAGTAGACAACTCCACTGGATGGTGTATTTTCCAGCTTTCGTCCCACGCTTTTGTTTTCAGTATATTCAAGCTGTGTATTTTTAGATGAGAATAGTTTCTGCCTATACATGTGTTCTAGATATTGATCAGTGATTGCTCTTGCCAGGGTGATGGGAAAAAAGCAGAAGCCGTGGCCACTGTGCTTGCTGCTGTTGATCATGCACGTATACGAAAGCCCACGCATGCTGAAGGGGCTCAGTTGGAAGAAGAGGCTGACATAAGACATCAGGAAATGCTAGCAACTAAGCAACAGGTCACAAGTAAAAAGGAGCTGTTGCTAATTCCCACTGAAATGCCAACTTCTACTACCGAGAAGAGTGTACATGTCACCCAGGTTAGAAGCATTTAACAGAACCTGAAACGTGAAAATGATTTTATTTATTTTTTTTAGAGTATTTGAATTCAAATATCCTCTGTTGATTTGTAATAGATTCAAAGAACTACTGAGGTTAGCTCCAAGGTGGAGACTGACCTTGCACCATCCCCAGTTCCACATTTCACAGTATCAAAAGTTACTGTACCAAAACCAGATCATAGCTATGAGGTAAGATTTGGTGATTACAGGCAAGCAGTGAAATCCCCCTTCTCTAAGTTACATGAATTTTTAGATATGTAGGAAAGAGGGTAATGAGAGAGAAAACTGATAGAACATAAACAAATTTGCATAAACCATATGAAATAAATCTGAAATTTGTTTTTCATTCAATTTAAATTTCGAATTAAAATATCTTGAAATCCTGCTTGCCTGAAACACGGTTTTTAGAATTCAACAGTAGATTTATGCACAGTCGGTTCCAAAAGTCTGAGACCACTATGAAAATTTGGGATATTAGTAATTTTATCAAAGTTTGAGGATTTTTGAATATTTTTCACTGTTATGTAAATTTGTCAAATAAGCAAAATTTATGCCATTTGTGCTATTGTGCTTTTCATACTTTTGGAGTTCATGCAGCTGACTGCTGCTGTCATTATAGCAAAAGGGGGACATACCAAGTACTTTTGAAAATTAAAGTACATTTAAGTTTTGTATTTAATTATATGCAATGCAAAATATGTGCATTTTCACTAGTGGTCTCAGAATTTTTGGTGTCACTTTATGTTTTAGATTTTATTTTAACATTTTAGCACTATCCTTTAACAAGTGCCACCTATACAGACCAATATAAACAAAAAAAACCACCCTCAATACCTCACATTTAAGCTTCATAATAACTCTCACCATAATTTCCGTCCATTAGTTTGTCCATCAACCTCTTATTAAACCATGAAGTTATTAATCCATCAAGTATGAGTTATCTGAAATTCCTAACAAATTAATTTTTCCTACCATCCTTCTAAAAAAGGTTCCGTGACTCTTCCCCTCTGTGTGGCTAAACAAAAGTGATCGTTTTTGTGGTATTCTGTGGTAATGTTGCTCTTCTTGGGTTGGTCAGGTTTCAATAGCAGGTTCTGCTATTGCCACACTACAAAAAGGGTTATCCTCAACAACTGCAGCTCAAAAGATCATCAAGCCTGTCAAGCCTCCAACACATAAGATTGTGGAGACTCGTGTGACCCCAGAGCCGACTCCTCCTCCTTTTAGAGACACTGCAGAGAGATATCAGGCTCATTTTGAAACCGAGTTACACAGAAAGATAGGCGTTTCATTTGCTGGGGAAGAATGGGACACAAAGGTTTGTAGTTTGGCGTGTTTTCCACTTGTAAAGCTAACATTTGCCTTAATATCACTGGTTATTCTTCATCATATAGAGTCTTGTGTGGTTGGATTATCACTTACTGAAAGATTCCTCAAGGCCTAACCATTTTCCTTACAGATCTCATCTGATATACAGAGGATTTCTTCTCATCATCTCCTCCTAATCTTTATCAGATTAAAATTTTTTTTCATACTCAGACAAGCTCTTTCTTTTTAATATAATTTGTGCCAATTCGCTAACAAAATAATTGTGTGCCGGAGTCACTTGGTAAATGTTGAATTTTTCCTGCAGGTTGTTGAGACTGCAGCGATCCCCTCAGCTATCAAAGAGCCTGTAGTGCCCCCTACGTTGATGGCAGTAAGTGTTTTATTAGCATTTTAATTAACTTCTGATTTTTAGAATCCCTTAAAGAATCACTAAATACAAATTGGTGTCTTGTTCATTAGGGTTTGAAGAATGTGACTGTCACAGAGGGAGAGTCTATCACTCTGGAGTGCCAGATTTCAGGCCACCCTACCCCAGCCATTATGTGGTTCAGAGAGGATTACAGAATTGAGCACTCCATTGACTTCCAGATCACTTATGAAAACAGCTATGCCCGCTTGGTGATCCGTGAGGCCTTTGCTGAAGACAGTGGCCGCTTCACTTGCACTGCAACCAGTGAGGCTGGAACTATCAGCACCTCATGCTACCTGCTTGTCAAAGGTAAACCTTGAAATTATTTTATTTTTAATTCTAATTAAATTTATTTTGTGGCACTGCTTATTTTAAGTGTATGTATGTAATAAAGCTATAAAATATGTTCCAAAATGTTTTAAAACAAAACCACAAATAAGATTCAGTTCACAATATTGCAAACCCATCTGCATTTCTTTTGAACCCAAAGTTGAAATTGAAAGTTGAAAGAAGCACAAAAAGCATAAAACACGGGATAATTTATTGTATGTTTATTTATGTAGTTATTTATTTACTTACTTTTCATAGAACTGACCTAGGTAAAGGGGTAGGATTTTGGTAAAATGGGACTGGGAGGATGTTGGGGTTTAGATCACATAGTGTGCTATTAGTTTTCTATATTTTGCATACTATTAAAATCTTATAATAAAAGAGAATAAACAAACAAAAAATGCAGGATATCCCTCCATACCTTAACCATTTTTTAAAAAACAGCAACAACAACAAAAACCATTTATCTTATCTTTTTTTACAGTGTCTGAGGAGATTGAGAGCAGAGAGGACATTACTGTCCAGGAGAAACAGTAAGTTACAATGGCAAGAGCAAGGACTCTTGCACCTTAACTAGTAAAAAAAGTAGAACTGATGGATAACATACTTTAATAATTGTTGTAATTATTTTGTGTGTGTGTTTTAAACAAGGACTGTCATTGAAGCCAAAGAGGAGACCATTTCTGAAATAAGTGCGGTCTCTGTGGAAACTGGAGCACCTGCTGCTCCTTTCTTTGTGAAGAAGCCAGTGGTTCAGAAGCTGGTCGAGGGGGGCAGTGTTGTCTTTGAGTGCCAGATCGGAGGAAGCCCTAAGCCCCATATTTACTGGAAGAAGAGTGGAGTTCCACTCACTACTGGATACAGGTATAGATTTTCAGTACAGTTTGAATCTGGTTGGTCTCTACACAGTAAAACAGAAAGCTAATACTTTCCTTGTAATTGAACAGATATAGAGTTAGCTATAACAAGGATACAGGGGCATGTAAGTTGGAAATTTCTATGACATTTGCTGATGATGCTGGAGAGTACACCATCTTTGCCAAGAACCAACATGGAGAGGTGTCTGCTTCCACGAGCCTTCTTGAAGAAGGTTAGTTGTGAATAAAGTAATTATTAACTGTGATTTCCATATAAAAAAAAAAAAAAGTTTTGAACAGAAGAATCAACATGCCATTATGATTTTACAGAGGAGTTTGAAGTCTATATGAAGAAACTGGATGTGACATATGTAACGGAAGTGACGACAGTGGTGCAGGAGCCCAAAGTGGCAGATGTGCCCCCTGTAGTTGTAAGCGAATATGAAAAAGAGATGATGCAAAGGAGGATGGCTCAGCAAACACAGATGATGCAGTCCTTCATCTCAGAGACGGTAATGAATTTATATGGGAAAAGTTATTTTAATCATTTTTGAATGAGATCATAAATCAAATTTAAAAAAATGAACTTTCAGTTTGCTTACTAAGAAATGCCTCTAAAAATGTAATTTAATAAAATGAAATTACATATGGATTTCATATATATACATTTTGTTATTTTCAGGAATTTCAAATATCTGCAATTGAACGAAAAATAATCCAAGAGATTGAAATCCGCATCCTTAAAATAACTTACCGAGAACTGGTGATTGAGGATGGTGAGGAGATGGTCATGAATGTTGCTGAGCATGAGGCTGTCGGATCCTCATTTAGCACTCCAGTCAAAAGCTACAGAATTCTGGAAGGAATGGGTGTTACTTTCCATTGCAAGATGGAAGGAACACCATCACCAAAGGTAAGGGTGCTAATTCTATTGATAAACGGTATTCTCATCACAGCACAATATATATAAGTAATTTTACGTCATTTGTGTTAAATAGATTGCCTGGTATAAAGACGGTAAGCGCATTAAGCATGGAGGCCGCTATCAGATGGAGGTTCTACAAGATGGTAGAGCTAGTCTGCGCCTACCTGTGGTTTTGCCAGAAGATGAGGGCATCTATACTGCATTTGCTAGCAATATGAAGGGTAATGCTGTCAGTTCTGGAAAGCTCTATGTGGAGTCCACAGCAGCTGCTCAGCCTTACTACCCACAGGCCGAAGCTGTGAGGAGAGTCCAGTGAGTTGCCTTTGCCTTACTAAGCTTCATCTTTATTCGCTGTTATGACTAGATATAATGTAATGTTGTCCACATTTACCCTTCTAATGTTTTAGGTCTACATCTCCAATGTCTGCTCGCTCAACTAGTTACTCCCCTGGCCGTTCCCCTGCTCGCTCTGTTAGCCGTTCTCCTGCTCGTAGACTTGATGACACTGATGAGAGTCAACTGGAGAGGCTATATAAGCCTGTCTTTGTACAGAAGCCATCATCCTTCAGGTGTTCTGAAGGACAGACTGCAAGGTTTGACTTAAAAGTAGTTGGAAGACCTATGCCCGACACTTACTGGTTCCACAATGGTAAGTGTTTTTTTTAAACTACAGTACTGTTCAAAAAAAATATATATTTTTAAAGAAATGAATACTTTTATTGAGCAAGGATGTGTTCATTTGGTCAAAATTGACAGTAACAACATTTCTAACATTACAAAAGATTTGTATTTTAAATAAAATTTGAAGTTTGTCAAAGAATCCTGAACAAAATGCATCAGAGTGTTTTTTTTGTTTGCATATTTGATTTATTTCTTGCTTGTTGAAAATGGAACAGAAACGTTTATTGTTTTTAATTATCTTTACCAAAGGACAACAAGTGGTCAATGACTACACCCACAAGATTGTGGTAAAGGAGGATGGTACTCAGTCAATGATTGTGGTTCCTGCCATGCCTCAGGACTCCGGAGAGTGGACAGTTGTTGCTCAGAACAGAGCTGGAAAGACTACAGCATCTATGACTCTCACCGTAGAAGGTAAACCATTTGTTTTTGTTCTAAAAACTATGTTAGGTCTAGATTTGGTGGTGTGGGAGATTGTGTAAACTCATGGCTTACATATTACAGCAAAGGAAAATTTGGTCCGACCCCAGTTCATTGAAAAGCTAAAGAATATCAGTGTTAAGGAAGGAAGTTTGGTTGAGTTGGCAGTAAAAGCCATTGGAAACCCCCTCCCTGACATTGTCTGGCTGAAAAACAGTGACATCATCTCTCCTCATAAATACCCTCACATCAAGTAAGTGACTTGCTTTTCAAATTGTTTAATTATGGTCTCTTTGTGGTACTAATCTGTTAAATCCAAAATTTGTATTGCAGAATTGAGGGTACCAAAGGACAGGCACATTTCCAGATTCCTCAGACTGCTGGCTCTGACAGTGCGTGGTACACAGCCACAGCCATTAACAAAACTGGCAGAGATACCACTCGCTGCAGAGTCAATGTAGAGGTTGAGTTCACCGAACCTGAACCAGAAAGAAGACTCATCATTCCCAAAGGAACATATAAGGCAAAGGACATTGCTCCACCAGAAATTGAACCACTGCATCTTCGCTATGGTCAGGAACAGTGGGAAGAGGGTGACCTCTATGACAAGGAAAAGCAACAGAAGCCACACTTTAAAAAGAAGCTTACTTCAGTCAGGCTGAAGCGATTTGGACCTGTGCACTTTGAGTGCAGACTGACCCCTATTGGTGACCCAACTATGGTTGTTGAGTGGCTGCATGATGGCAAGCCACTGGAAGCTGCTAACAGACTGCGTATGATCAATGAGTTTGGCTATTGCAGTCTTGATTATGAAGTTGCTTATTCCAGAGATAGTGGCATCATTACTTGCAGAGCTACCAACAAATTTGGTGCTGACCAGACCTCGGCTACACTAATTGTGAAGGACGAAAAGGGTCTAGTGGAGGATAGTCAGTTGCCAGAAGGTAAAATGCACAGAATGGATGAAATAGAGCGAATTGCCCATGAGGGCGCACCCTCAGGAGTAACTGGAGATGACATGTCAGAGAAGACCAAGCCAGAGATTGTCTTGCTCCCAGAACCCATAAAAGTATTCGAGAGTGAAACAGCCAAATACCGTTGTAGAGTGACTGGTTACCCTACTCCCAAAGTCAACTGGTACCTAAATGGACAGCTCATTCGAAAGAGCAAACGATTCAGACTACACTATGATGGCATTCACTATATGGAAATCACTGACTGTAAGTCATATGATTCTGGAGAAGTCAAAGTATTGGCTGAGAACCCAGAGGGTACAGCTGAGCACACTGTCAAGCTTGAAATCCAACAGAAGGAAGACTTCCGGTCAATTTTGCGCCGTGCTCCTGAGAAGGCTCCAGAGGCATCTGGCCCTGAACCTGGCAGAGTATCTTTCGATGTTGTGAAGGTAGATAAACCCACAGAGGCTTCACAAGCAAAAGAAGTTGTCAGACTGAGGAAGGCTGAGAGAGTTGTTCATGAAAAATCCACAGAAGAGACTGAAGAGCTGCGAAGCAAATTTAAACGCAGGACTGAAGAGGGCTATTATGAAGCCATATCTTCAGTTGAGATGAAGTCTCGCAGAAAGGATGAATCTTATGAAGGAATGCTAAAGAAGAGAAAAGAAGAACTTATGCACTGGACCAAAGAGTTGTCTGAGTCAGAAAAGAAGAAAGAGGAGGAGGAAGGCAAACTTAAAATTCCTACAATCAGACCTGAGAAAATTACACTCTCTCCCAGCATGGAGGCTCCAAAGATCTTGGAAAGAATTCAGAGCCAGACAGTGTCTCTGTCTGATGAAGTTCGCTTCCGTTGTAGGGTTGTTGGTAAACCAGATCCAGAGTGCCAGTGGTTCAAAAATGGCATTTTACTTGAGAAGTCAGATCGTATTTATTGGTATTGGCCCGAGGACCATGTCTGTGAATTAGTAATCAGAGATGTCTCAGCTGAGGACTCTGCTAGTATCATGGTCAAAGCCATTAACATTGCTGGTGAGGCCTCAAGCCATGCTTTCTTGTTGGTGCAAGGTATGTATTGTCATTTATATATCAGTGTTACTCTTATGATCATTGTTTATGTCAGAGTTACTTTATCTATTAAATTCTCTTCGGGTTTTTGCAGCCAAGCAGCTTATATCTTTTACCCAGACACTGGAGGATGCCTATGCTAAAGAGAAAGACACAATGGTAACCTTTGAATGTGAGACAAATGAGCCATTTGTCAAAGTCAAATGGATGAAGAACAATGCCGAAATTTTCTCCGGAGACAAATACAGGATGCACTCTGACAGAAAGGTGCACTTCCTATCTGTGCTGATAATCGACATGCAAGATGATGCAGAGTACACTTGTGCTTTAGTTGATGATGACCACATAAGAACTTCTGCCAAACTTCATGTTGAAGGTTAGCTTACACTCAGCTGTTGCTTTTTTATTTCACATTTACATCTTTGAATTTTTGGTCAAACATCTAATTTGTTTTACAGGTGCACCATTGGAAATTATTAAAAATCTGGAGAGCGTTGAAGTGCCTGAGACATACTCTGGAGAGTTTGAATGTGAGCTGTCCCGTGTAGATGCCGAAGGCACCTGGTACTTTGAGAATAAAGAAGTTACGCCAAGCCTTAAATATGTTGTATCCTCTCGTCGTGGCCGACACTCCCTGTCTGTAAAAGACGTTAGGAAGGAGGACCAAGGCAAATACACTTTTAAAGTGGGTGATCTGAAGACAAGTGCCACACTGAAGATGAAATGTACGTAGAATTTTAATATAATTTATATAATATTATGAATATAATTTGTAGTGTTGGAGTATTTTCCAGTAAATTAGGAACTTCATTAAAGATTTTATGTAAACAACTGTATAATTTTATTTTATTTCAGTGCGTCCTGTAACTCTGATGCAAGGCCTCTCTGATCTGACAATTTGTGAGGGTGATATTGCCCAGCTGGAGGTGCGATTCTCTCAGGAAAATGTTTCCTCAGACTGCTGGCTCTGACAGTGCGTGGTACACAGCCACAGCCATTAACAAAACTGGCAGAGATACCACTCGCTGCAGAGTCAATGTAGAGGTTGAGTTCACCGAACCTGAACCAGAAAGAAGACTCATCATTCCCAAAGGAACATATAAGGCAAAGGACATTGCTCCACCAGAAATTGAACCACTGCATCTTCGCTATGGTCAGGAACAGTGGGAAGAGGGTGACCTCTATGACAAGGAAAAGCAACAGAAGCCACACTTTAAAAAGAAGCTTACTTCAGTCAGGCTGAAGCGATTTGGACCTGTGCACTTTGAGTGCAGACTGACCCCTATTGGTGACCCAACTATGGTTGTTGAGTGGCTGCATGATGGCAAGCCACTGGAAGCTGCTAACAGACTGCGTATGATCAATGAGTTTGGCTATTGCAGTCTTGATTATGAAGTTGCTTATTCCAGAGATAGTGGCATCATTACTTGCAGAGCTACCAACAAATTTGGTGCTGACCAGACCTCGGCTACACTAATTGTGAAGGACGAAAAGGGTCTAGTGGAGGATAGTCAGTTGCCAGAAGGTAAAATGCACAGAATGGATGAAATAGAGCGAATTGCCCATGAGGGCGCACCCTCAGGAGTAACTGGAGATGACATGTCAGAGAAGACCAAGCCAGAGATTGTCTTGCTCCCAGAACCCATAAAAGTATTCGAGAGTGAAACAGCCAAATACCGTTGTAGAGTGACTGGTTACCCTACTCCCAAAGTCAACTGGTACCTAAATGGACAGCTCATTCGAAAGAGCAAACGATTCAGACTACACTATGATGGCATTCACTATATGGAAATCACTGACTGTAAGTCATATGATTCTGGAGAAGTCAAAGTATTGGCTGAGAACCCAGAGGGTACAGCTGAGCACACTGTCAAGCTTGAAATCCAACAGAAGGAAGACTTCCGGTCAATTTTGCGCCGTGCTCCTGAGAAGGCTCCAGAGGCATCTGGCCCTGAACCTGGCAGAGTATCTTTCGATGTTGTGAAGGTAGATAAACCCTCACAAGCAAAACAAGCAAAAGAAGTTGTCAGACTGAGGAAGGCTGAGAGAGTTGTTCATGAAAAATCCACTGAAGAGCTGGAAGAGCTGCGAAGCAAATTTAAACGCAGGACTGAAGAGGGCTATTATGAAGCCATATCTTCAGTTGAGATGAAGTCTCGCAGAAAGGATGAATCTTATGAAGGAATGCTAAAGAAGAGAAAAGAAGAACTTATGCACTGGACCAAAGAGTTGTCTGAGTCAGAAAAGAAGAAAGAGGAGGAGGAAGGCAAACTTAAAATTCCTACAATCAGACCTGAGAAAATTACACTCTCTCCCAGCATGGAGGCTCCAAAGATCTTGGAAAGAATTCAGAGCCAGACAGTGTCTCTGTCTGATGAAGTTCGCTTCCGTTGTAGGGTTGTTGGTAAACCAGATCCAGAGTGCCAGTGGTTCAAAAATGGCATTTTACTTGAGAAGTCAGATCGTATTTATTGGTATTGGCCCGAGGACCATGTCTGTGAATTAGTAATCAGAGATGTCTCAGCTGAGGACTCTGCTAGTATCATGGTCAAAGCCATTAACATTGCTGGTGAGGCCTCAAGCCATGCTTTCTTGTTGGTGCAAGGTATGTATTGTCATTTATATATCAGTGTTACTCTTATGATCATTGTTTATGTCAGAGTTACTTTATCTATTAAATTCTCTTCGGGTTTTTGCAGCCAAGCAGCTTATATCTTTTACCCAGACACTGGAGGATGCCTATGCTAAAGAGAAAGACACAATGGTAACCTTTGAATGTGAGACAAATGAGCCATTTGTCAAAGTCAAATGGATGAAGAACAATGCCGAAATTTTCTCCGGAGACAAATACAGGATGCACTCTGACAGAAAGGTGCACTTCCTATCTGTGCTGATAATCGACATGCAAGATGATGCAGAGTACACTTGTGCTTTAGTTGATGATGACCACATAAGAACTTCTGCCAAACTTCATGTTGAAGGTTAGCTTACACTCAGCTGTTGCTTTTTTATTTCACATTTACATCTTTGAATTTTTGGTCAAACATCTAATTTGTTTTACAGGTGCACCATTGGAAATTATTAAAAATCTGGAGAGCGTTGAAGTGCCTGAGACATACTCTGGAGAGTTTGAATGTGAGCTGTCCCGTGTAGATGCCGAAGGCACCTGGTACTTTGAGAATAAAGAAGTTACGCCAAGCCTTAAATATGTTGTATCCTCTCGTCGTGGCCGACACTCCCTGTCTGTAAAAGACGTTAGGAAGGAGGACCAAGGCAAATACACTTTTAAAGTGGGTGATCTGAAGACAAGTGCCACACTGAAGATGAAATGTACGTAGAATTTTAATATAATTTATATAATATTATGAATATAATTTGTAGTGTTGGAGTATTTTCCAGTAAATTAGGAACTTCATTAAAGATTTTATGTAAACAACTGTATAATTTTATTTTATTTCAGTGCGTCCTGTAACTCTGATGCAAGGCCTCTCTGATCTGACAATTTGTGAGGGTGATATTGCCCAGCTGGAGGTGCGATTCTCTCAGGAAAATGTGGAGGGAACATGGATGAAAAATGGCCAGCCCATCTCTGCCACAGACAGAATTCACATTGTCATTGACAAACTTGTCCACAAACTTCTGGTCGAAAATGTCAACAGGGATGATGCAGGAGTCTACTCATTTGTTGTTCCTATTCAAAACATTTCTACAACCGGAAAACTTACTGTCCAAAGTAAGTTGGTTTTTGATGCTGATGCATAGACTTTAAAAAACTGAAATACCGCAAGAGAATGCAGAAATGTAACTAGTCTTTTCTTCCCTCTTTACAGCAATTGAAATCATATCACCTCTAAAGGATGTCCGTTCTATAGAGGGTACGAAGGCAGTACTAGAAGCTAAAATCTCTGCCTCTGATGTTGCTTCTGTGAAATGGTACCAAAATGACAAGCTCCTTGTGGCTAGTGAGAGAATCCAGATGGTTGCCAAAGGAACCAAACAGAGACTAGTTTTGAATAGGTCCTTTGCTTCTGATGAAGGACACTATAAGATGGTTGTCGGCAGAGTGGAAACAGCTTGTAAACTTACTATTGAGAGTGAGTATTTCTGTTATTGAACCAATATAACACCTTTTTTTAGTGTTTGCTTAAAGTTAAGTTTTATGGGTTTCCATTATTAATGAACATATTTATGTCATACAGAGGTCAGCATCGTCAAGCACATGCAGGACTGTGTGTGCACTGAAACTCAGAATGTCACCTTTGAAGTAGAATTATCCCACACTGGTATAGATGCCTATTGGACCTTCAAGAATCAGCCTCTCAAGGCTGGACCCAAATACAAAATTGAGTCCAAAGGGAAGCACTATAGCCTGACCATCATCAACGCTATGAAGGATGAAGAGGGCCAGTATACATTTGCAGCAGGCGAAAAGACATCCAGTGCAAAACTAACTGTATCAGGTATGATTTTTGTCATTTGTCAAATATCTGTCAAGTTGATGCACAGATATTGCCTCACGGTTATGATTTTCTTACACTAGGTGGAGCTATAAACAGACCACTCCATGATGTGACTGTAGCAGAATCCCAAACTGCTGTTCTGGAGTGTGAGGTTGCCAACCCCACCTCTGAAGGAAAGTGGCTTAAGGATGGCCACTCTGTTAACTTTAGTGACAATGTCAGAAGTGAGGATATAGGTGCAGTCCGCCGACTTGTCTTTGTTATCACAAGACCACAAGATATTGGGGAGTACACCTACCAAGTGGCAAACTCCAAGACATCTGCCAACTTAAGGGTTGAAGGTACTTTTACTACCATGTTTTGAAGGCAGAATTCCTTTTCCATACTGAACATATTTTTCCTTTGTGTGCAACTGATTGCAAATGTGTCTTCCACAGCTGTGAAGATCAAGAAAACATTGAAGAACCAAACAGTCACCGAAACCCAAGAGGCAGTGTTTAGTCTTGAACTGACTCATTTAGATGTGAAAGGATCCCAGTGGATCAAGAATGGAATAGAAATTGTCCCTAGTGACAAATATGAGATAACAGTAGATGGATTGGTTCACACCTTAAAGATCAAGAACTGCAACTCCCAAGATGAATCAGTCTATGGATTTAAACTGGGAAAACTCTCTGCTAATGCCAGACTGAATGTTGAAAGTAAGTTTATTATTTGCCAAAATCAAAGACAATTTGCCTTTAAAAAACAAAAAAAAACTCTAATATGCAAATTCATTCTATTGCAGCTGTTAAGATTGTGAAAAAGCCGAAAGATGTGACTTCCCTGGTCAATGGAACTGCCTCTTTTGAGCTGAGTTTATCCCATGATAACATACCTGTTCAATGGATGTTCAAAAACCAAGAGCTGAAACCTAGTGCTAATGTTCAAATAATGTCTGAAAGAAAAGCACATAAGCTGGTCATTCAAAATGTTGATGAAAGCAGTGATGGAGAGTACACAGCTGTAGTTGGACATTTACAATGCAGCGCATATTTACATGTTGAATGTAAGTATCAATTTAAAGATGTCCCCTACCAAAACTTGTCTAGTGTCTAAAATACACTGCTAAGTCCATATAATGACTATTTCAGCTTTGAGAGTCACAAAGCCCCTGAAGAACATTGAGGTTCCAGAGACCCATGTGGCCACGTTTGAATGTGAAGTTTCACATTTCAATGTTCCATCCACCTGGCTGAAAAATGGAGTTGAGATTGAGATGAGTGAGAAGTTCAGGATTGTGGTGCAGGGCAAACTGCATCAGCTGAAGATCATGAATACCAGCAGAGATGATTCTGCAGAATACACTTTTGTATGTGGAAATGACAAAGTCTCTGCCACCCTGACAGTTAACCGTAAGTTATTTTTCATGTTATTTGCTAATGCTTAAGTGCTCACCAGACATGTATTTAATAATTCAAAAGAAGCTAAAATGGCAACAAAAATTCAGAATTCAGTCAATGAATGTTTCTTCCCTCTCCTTCAGCTGTCCTCATCACATCTATGCTCAAAGACCTGAATGCACAAGAGAAGGACACCATCACATTTGAGGTGACCGTCAACTATGAAGGCATCACCTACAAATGGCTGAAGAATGGTGTAGAAATCCGATCCAGTGATAGATGCCAAACTCGCACCAAACAGTTCACTCACTCGCTCACTATCCGAAATGTTCACTTTGGGGATGTTGGAGAGTACAAATTTGTGGCTGGATCTGCTGAAACCGCAGCAAAGCTGTTTGTTGAAGGTAATATTTGCTTTTGTTATAAAGTTTTTCATATTTTTTATTTTCGGTTTATCCTGTTCATTCTGATCAAGTTGTTTTGTCATCATCAATTTAAGCTCGTGTCATCGAGTTCACCAAGCACATCAAGGACATTAAAGTTACTGAGAAGAAGAAGGCCACTTTTGAATGTGAACTCTCTGAGCCCAATGTCCAAGTAACATGGATGAAAGATGGTCAGGAACTTGAAATATCCGAAAGGTACTCCAGATGTTGGTTTTGCATATCCATTCACAGTTTTCCTCTTTGACATCTATTAAGTTCAGTGTCTTGATGGAGATATCATCTTCACTGTTTAGGTACAAAGTGTCCACAGAGCGACACCTACATCGTCTTATGATCCAAACTGTACGCATGTCTGATGCTGGTGAATACTCTGTGGTTGCTGGATCTAGTGTATCGAAAGCTGCCCTCACAGTTGAGGGCAAGGATGTGCGTATCAGTGAACCTGCCGAGAAAGAAATCACCGTAAGTACCAAGCTGTCTTAAATATTATTTACTGACAAGCAGTGATCAGCCAATCAATAATGCATTCAATTGCTTTTTTTATTGCAATTTTAATCCAGGTACTTGAGAAACAACGAGCTACATTTGAATTTGAAGTCAATGAGGATGACATTGAGGGTCGCTGGCTAAGAAATGGAGTCGAGATCCAGTTTTCTGTAGATCAGCGCTTCAACTATGCCATTATTAGAAAAATTCATCGCCTGACAATCACAGAAACATACAGAAGCGATGCTGGAGAATACACATTCATTGCTGGAAAGAACAGGAGTGTTGTGACCCTACTTGTTAACAGTGAGTTTGGTCTCAAAACTTTTTGATTCTTTTAGTGCAATCTGTCAAAATGTTTATGCAGTGACATACAGTGATATACATTTTTATACATGCAGTATTGAGGGTAATTAGATAACATAATTAGAGCTAAAAAGTAAAGTAAGAAATATACATTATAATTCCTGAGTTACTTTGCCAAATAGGTAAGAGGCATTACTTTTCCATTTTATTTATTTGCTGACAAATGCAATTAAAAGGCATTTAATGGACATTATAAAGACATATCTACCATGCTAAACTACTTGCATAAAAAGTATTTTATAAAGTCTTTTATGTTGATGTCTTATATGGAATATAATGTTTCTTAGTTTATTTGTCTCTGTATGTCTATTATTTATTCTTATTCAACATTATTGCATTGTTCAGTCCCTGAGCCTCCTCAGATCATCAGGCACATGGAGCCCCTGTCTGTTGAGGCTGGCAAACCTGCACGTTTCTCTGTGGAAGTGAAAGGAATTCCTCAGCCTCAGGTATCTTGGTATAAGAACTCTCAGGCCCTGTCTTCTGGCTTCAAGTGTAAGTTCCTGAGGGAGGGAAATGAGCACACATTGCTACTTATCGAAGTCTTCCCAGAGGATGCAGCTCAGTACAACTGTGAAGCTAAGAATGACTATGGAGTAGCCACAAGCTCTGCGTCACTTAATGTGGAAGGTAAAGAAAAACACATGAAAAAATTCACAATGAATTATAGGTACATAATTTGCTTATGCTTGCTATGCCTTTTACTCCTCAGTTCCAGAAGTTGTTTCCCCTGACACTGGAGCACCACTGTCACCACCTGTCGTCATAACACCAATACGCAACACTTCTGCCAATGAAGGACAATCTACTAGGTTCCAATGTCGTGTCTCAGGGGAAGGTGAGATCAGTAATCATAACTCTGTTCCAAACCTAGTGAGCTGCTTATTGTCTACATAGGCATCTGCCTTTTCTGCTAGCATCCTAAGTCCCATAAGTGAGTAATTTGTAATGATCTGCATAGTTAGACAATCTCAGAGCTTGTTGCAGTACATTATGGGATTGCATTCACCTTGGATACATGCAATGCAATTTAAGGATTTGGCTAAAACTAGTTATCTTAGGAGACAGAATTATTAAAATCCAACATTTTAGTATAGCTTTTACATTGGGAGCACTTTTATGATCCTTTAAAATGAAGTTGGCTGGGTGTTAAATAAATGATATCACATTGAGATTGCAATAAATTATTATTATTTCTCAAAGTAGTAATAATAATATTTTTAGCAATGTCATACAACCAAGATATTTTTTCATACTTGTTTTAATTTATACCATTCTGTTGTCTTATTTGACAAAAAAATAAAAATGCAATGTCTTGTTGTAAATTAATTGTTATATTTTCATTTGATTTACATTTTAAAAGATTGATTAAATTGTTAGTTTTAATTGATTTTATTAGACACCATTTTTGATATTAAATCTGTATTAAATTATAAAACACAGAAATCATAAAAATAAAAATAAAAAGGAAAACAGAATTTAAGGAAAATTAAAATGGATTATGTATAATATAATGGCCTTATATTAAAAGGTAGCTTACTATGTGGAGTTTAATTGTGAAAAATCAAGCTTTGTTCAAATTCATTCTCGAGGTCTAACAAACATTAACAATGGTAAATAAATATTGTGTTAAATATTAATATTGTCTAATATGGAAAACAATATTGTGGTCATACTTTTGCCCATATCTCCCAGCCCTACTCACTAGGTTATGGAGCAGAGCCCATATGCTGGCACATAAGATCGAGTAAATAGTAAATTGTACTATTAAAGGCAGAGTAAGTGATTTCTGGTAGCCAATGTTGATATTTTAAATCACCAAAACAAACACGGCCCTACCCCAAAAGGATCTTGCCCCTATTTTGATAGCTCCGCCCCACATATACGTACGCAACCCAGGCAACGATTAGTTCTGTGAAACAAAGCAAAACCAATGTTACACC
>NW_015652285.1:1508928-1528778 GCF_001515625.1 Sinocyclocheilus rhinocerous | reverse complement strand
ATTATGAATCATAACCAGTTATAATTCGTCATAAATATTTCCCTTTTTGAGTTGAAAAATTACTACATACGCAACCCAGGCAACGATTGGTTCTGTGAAACAAAGCAAAACCAATGTTACACCGTGTCTACGGAGGTGAGCGGCGCGGCGCAACAA
The DNA here is from genome assembly GCF_001515625.1 of Sinocyclocheilus rhinocerous. Classification (NCBI taxonomy): domain Eukaryota; kingdom Metazoa; phylum Chordata; class Actinopteri; order Cypriniformes; family Cyprinidae; genus Sinocyclocheilus; species Sinocyclocheilus rhinocerous. Next base: position 1,528,622 of record NW_015652285.1, on the reverse strand, counting down.
ATCCCGACAGAAAACTGCTGCCGGGTTCTATTTATGACGTGCTGACATACATTTCAAATGGTTTTCAACGGTCGTTTGATCGCGTCTAGTGTAGGCAGACTTTAGCTGTTGTAGGCACGGTGTTACTCACCTATTGAGAAGAAACAAAGCAACCTCGGCGTCCGATCGCAGGCCTCCGCTCCTTGAGTTCTCTGGAAAGCTGATCCGATATTTACACGGGTCCTACTTCTTGCCTTATCGTTCCGCAGACGTTTTCCTCTTTTGTTTTTTATCCGCCATCTCTCTCTTTCTGTCGCTCGGCTCTCTTTCTGTATGCACTGAAAGCTCTCTCCTCCACATCACGAGTAGACACGCCCCTTATTGCTGATTGGCTACAAGTTTTTGTTATTCGGCCCGAATCAGTTTTCTAAAGTGTTTTTGAAAAATCACATACCCTGCCTTTAATTGATGCTTATGCTTATTCCTCTGATTTACTCCTGTTTAGATCTGACAATTACTTGGTATTGCAAAGATAAGGAGATCAAGCAGTCTGATATATTCAGAGTGTCTCAGTTTGATGAAAACTGTCAGTTGGAGATCACCAGAGTTTATCCTGAGGATGAGGGCGAGTACACATGTGTTGCCCGTAACTCTGCAGGAATGGTCTCCTGTTCTGCTGTACTGAAAGTGGACGGTGAGTTAAACTTTCTTACCAACCAAAAATCGCAAACTAATAAAAAAAAAACTGATAATGGCTTTAATTATAATGTATGTTAGTTTTTATTAATTAATAACACAGTTGGTGGTGATTTGTCTGTTAATTAGGGCTTTCAAAGCTAACAATGATTACTAAAACAATGATTTCTAAAAACTGAATGAACAATTCAGAGTGAATTAGAACTACATGAATGCACAAGTGACTAGCTGAGCACTGGTTTCTCCGTAAATTCTTAAAATAATTGGCATTCTATCACTGATAGAAATATTCATTCAAAAACAAGCAGAGAACTGCATTTTTTTTCAGTTCACCTTACCTATGTATTTTTATGCAGTGTGAGAAATCTAAAATCTGTTGATTTTTTTTTTGTAAGTGCAATGAGTAAAATGCATAAATTTATGCTAAGTGTCATCCACACAAACTGCTGAATATGTAATGATTGCGAATAGGCCTTTTTTTACTTTCCTTAAAAAAAGAACTGAATTTATTAATGCGTGACTACACAAAAGCATGAGATAGATAATGCTGAAATAGCTGAAACAGCCCTACAGTTAATACAGACCAATTTTGTCAGACAAATGTGAAAACAGAACGAGTTTTGTACAAACAAACTTCAATGTGTGCACTATAGTAATTAGTTGAGGACAAATCAATACTTCCTTTCAGGACAAACACAAATTACGGACTATACATCTGAGCAAGCCACATCCAGCCTCTTCACAAGCATTAAGACTGTTCAGAAGGATCCTACTGGCCAAAGGCCAACTTTTATTCAGCCTATTGTGAGCTGCGTGGTGGCTCACGGAGAAGTGGCTAGATTCCATGCTTGTGTGTCTGGCATGCCAAAACCAGAGATATGTTGGTTCCATAACCAACAGTCTATAAAGCCTACCAAAAATGTTGTCTTTCATTTTGATGAGATGACAAACACTGCTACGCTAATCATAGTTGATACTTTCTCTGAGCATGCTGGACAGTACACTTGCAAAGCAGTCAATATCGCAGGAGAGGCAGCTTGCTCAGCCATCCTTGCTGTAACAGAAGAAGGTAATTGAGATCAAAGTAGTATATGGTTTTTGATTAACAAATCACGATTAATTCACGTCATTTACTTTTTAAGCCTTTCAGTCAACCTCAAGAATCTCTCAGTGAATTTCCTGATCACCTTTACTAACTTCACTTTATGAAACCTTGTCAGTGCTGCTGAAGAAGTTGTATCATACAGTGCTCTCTTGGCGTCGGGCTGGCAAATGCATGCTTTTTCGAAATCCCATGTTTCACATCTTTTTAACATTTTTACATTTGTTTTTACATGCAGAATGGATTATTGCTACAGTGATGTTTGCTTGGATTTTGCATGTTGTAGGTGGCATATTTGGCTAATTGTTTGTTATTCATTTATTCATATTACTCTTATTTTTTTTTTACAGTTACAAAAGCACGAGAGGAGATTGAAGCAAAAATTGAGGAAGAGGTCAAAGGTAGGGTCTTAATTACAGTATAAAACTTATTTAATAATGATGTCTCTCTGTAAAACTATTAAATTTAACATTTCCAAGCATATTGTATTGCATGCAAACACATCCTCTTTAATGGGAACAACTTTCATATGTTACTGTTGGATATGTGTATGGTTGGAATCAAGTGTTTTTGGATAGCAAGCAATTTGATTGGTAAAATGCTTGCTGTGAAGCACTTTTGCAAAGTTTTGCATCTGTTCATTCCCCTTTGAAAAGCATGAAGGATATGGTACTTCTTGGTTGTTTTAGAAGTAAAAAGTGCAGGATGATTGTCCTTTAAAAGTTCCAGACCACAGGAAATTACGTTTTAAAAGATATGGAATTAGCCACATCTTTTAATTGCTTCTTATGTTTCTTGCATCTGGAACACCTTCCTGCAAATATTTCTTAGACTGGCTTGCAGATAGCGGTATGTGATTAATGTTGTTTGCTTTTTAAAATAACATGGTTATACGTGTAAACTATATTAGTTCGAATAAACGCCTTCTCAAAGAAATCTAGAGCTGTTTTAATGACCACACTCTTCTTTTTATCAATAGAGAGTGATGTTTCTCTATATGTATGAAAGATTTCCGTCATTCTAAGGATTAGAAAGGGCGTTTATTCATCATTCTGCAAGTCAGGTAAGGAATATTTTAGGATATATATACACCAATTTAAATATATAAGAGGCTCTTTTGCGGAACAGATCAGTATTATTTGGATACGTATTAATGCTTTGAAAAGAAATTTATGCTTTGAAGAACTGTCCACAGAAGAAGGAACAAAACATCAAGCGATTTTCGTGTCAGAATCTTTAATAAAGACTCAAGTCTTGCGTTTATTCGAACAAATATGGTGAGTGAATTTGTTTTTTATGGCTTTGTGACTTGATGCATGCTTTAATATATCTATTAATATTCTATTTGATATATATTTCAGTTTCTTTAGCAAACTGTGCATTTTGTTGAAATTTGTCTCCTTTTTTTCCAGAGTTGTTTTATAATGAAGGAACTGAACACATGGAAAAAGGAAGACCACAATCTAGTGCATTTTCAGACCCAGAAGAAAATTTAGATCAAGGTCTTGTAGCCCCATCTGAAAACATTAAACCCTCCTTCACCAAAAAGCTGAAATTTCAGTCTGTTGTGGAGGGTGACACTGCAGCTTTTAAGTGCAAGCTAGTTGCAATGCCACCTCCAACGATATTGTGGTTTCATAATAACAGACAAATACAGAAGGAGCACCATCGTAAAATATATACAGTTAGTAAAATGCATATGCACGCAACCAGTTTAACAATTGAGGGGATTAAGGAAAAAGATTCAGGCAGTTACAAAGTCATGGCAATTAACACTGAAGGATCTGCTGAAACCACAGCATCACTTCTTGTATCACTGAGGGAAGAGCAAGATGTTACTTATTTCATTCATTCTAGATCTTCAAACAAAGCCCACTCGAGCTCCGATTCATTAGCTGATTCAACAAAAGAAAGAACATTTAGAGTAGATCTAAGATGTGTTGGCTCTCCTTTTGATAAAACAACTAAAGGGCAAACTAAGGGACGTCATAGATCAAAAAGCACTCTGTTCCGAACAATGTATTTTAGAACTTCATCCCCATCAAGAACAGACAGGGACAGCAAGTTTGAGACAGCATCTGAACGTGCACGCTCTCCAACTCCGATGTATGAGAGATACGAGAGGTTCAGTGATCGATACAGTGATATATACTGTGACAGATTCACAGGACGTGACCGATACAGTGATCGGTTTAGTGATAAATTCAGTGACCGGTGTAGTGATAGGTACAGCGACAGATTTAGCGACACAGACAGCCTTCATGGAGAGGTTAAAGCAAAACTCAGTCTCTTACAAAAGGCTGTCAAAAAGAAAAAGAGACTTTCTATTTCTACAATGTCCTCATCTGAGTTTGAAGTGGAATCAGTTACAAGTGAGCCTTGTTACACAGATTACGTTGAGAGACTCAGAGTCAAGCCATCTACTTTGCCTGAAGTTCAACATGTCGTTCATCCTGGTGAGCAAGGTGAAAGTGGTAGAGGTTCAGCAGAATATCAGAGTAGACTGGAGAGAATTACCGGAATTCGCTCTCAATCAACTGATCGAAGAGTTAGACACTCTTTTGAGCCTCAGTCAAGATCTAGGGCACTTCGAATGATGAAGGGTGAACCTCCTCTAGAAGAAACTTTAAGAAAAGACGTCCAAGTTGATGTATCTGATGCACGGATGGATCAAAGGATCACATCGAAAGAGGAGTCAGAAAAGGACATAAAATATGATATTTTAGTGCACAAAGATGATGCTAGCCTTAGTCAGTGGGATGATGAGGCGCAGACTAAGGCAAAAGAACCATTTGTCTTGCAGTGGTTAGAGGCAGGAGAAGCTTCCAAACAAGCGAGCAATACAAAGGAGATAAGCTCATCACACGAAGAGTCAAAAGAAAAAGAGTCTTCAAGAGCCAAGGCAGTGAAGCCAATGAAAGAAATATTTTTTGGTGATGAAGGTAAAACGGTTCCTGTACAGAAATTAGAAAAGAGAGCTATGTCTGTGGAAAACATCCTTGAGAAAAACCTAGAGAGTGAGTGCTTAGAAAGTGAAGATCAGTTCTTAGCTCAACGCATTCGAAAATGGCAACAAGATGTGCAGTGGGATGAAGCACAACAGGTCAAGGCAAAGGAACCTTTTGTGTTGCAGTGGTTAGAGACAGGACAAGCTTCCAAACAAGTCAGCAGTACAAAGGAAATCAGTCCATCACATGAGAAGCCAGCAGACAAAGAGTGTACAAGAGCAAAGGTAGTGAAGTTAAAGGAGGAACAATTTCCTGCCGATGATGGTCTGCAACACGAAAATAAAAGGGCTCCTGTACAGGAATTAGAAAAGAGAGCTATGTCTGTGGAGAACATCCTTGAGAAAAACTTGGAGAGTGATCAATTCGAGAGTGAAGATCAGTTTTTAGCTAAATGGCAACAAGATGTGCAGGTTGATAAGGCAGAGTCTATTGTGCCCCAAAAGTCAGAGAAAAAAGGCTCTTATTTTCATGAATCTTTGGGTAAAGCCCAAAATGAAGAAGCAGCAGCTTTAAAAGATCAAAGGGAATCCTCATTTACAAAGAATTCAAGATCTTCATTCAAAGAAAAACGTTCACATGAACGCTCAGGTGAGAGTGAGTTACATTTATCACGAGAAAGAATAAATGAGTTAAAAAGTGAAAACGATCCTGTGAGTGAAAAAGAGGCATTGACCCAGCGTATAATGAAATGGCAACAAGATGTTTTGACTGTGCAAGAACAGGCTGTTGAACTAGATCCTGATTGGGGTGGTGTTACTGAGAGTGCTTTAGAAAGAGCAGCATATAAAGATGTTGAGGTGGAAGAGATGAATAGGAGATCACCACAGAGAACAGCAAAGGAGAGGTGCTTTAGTGATGTTTCTTCTCAGTCCTATGTAACTGATAGGTCTAAAACACATAAGCAGATTCTTTCTGAAGCTGATAGTGAGAAGTTAAGGACTGAAAGTGACTATTTTGTCAGTGAGGAGGAGGCTCTAGCAAAGCGTATTAAAAAATGGCAACAAGATGTTCCAATTGAGCAAGAAGAAAGTGTTGAATTAGAATCTAATTGGGCCATTTCAGAGCATGTGCAGTCTTCTGTTGAAACACCTGAGACAATGTTGACGTCCACAGCTTCACCAACTGGAAAAGTTCTTTCGTATACAAAGCCTGAGCAGTTTGTGACCGATAAAATTAGTACAGATGTGACTGGATGTATTGAAAGGCGATATTTGGGTAATAAGGATGTAGTTCAGCGGCATCATGGTAATGTAAAAGATGTGACAATGCCTAGACAGGATCCTGATGTAATAAAGCAACAGAAAACCCTCTCAAAACAAGAAATCCCCAGTGTTACTCCCACTGCAGGGAAAATCTCTACGAGTATAGTAAAACCGGGAGCACCTGTATTTGTGACAACATTAATTCCAGAGGTTGAGGTAAAGAGAGGTGAGATGACTGAACTAAGTTGCCAATTCCAGGGAGATCCCCCACCCTCTGTTTCATGGCTTAAAGATCGACATCTTATAATGAGAGACCCTGATTTTGATGTTCGTTCCAAAGCAACTTCATCGACACTGACCATTTATTATCCAACTATTGACCATCAAGGTCTGCTTACTTGTAATATTGCAAACAAACATGGAAAAGCAAGTACATGTTGCATATTCAAAGTAACTGAAGATGTTCTGTCAAGGACAGAGATTGGATCTCCTCAAGAGGTTAAAGTAACAGATGAGTCAGTGTTCACTGAAGAAGAAATGATTGAGGAAGAACTCAAGTCACTAACGAAACCTAAGATAGACAGCAAATACACATTGCAGGTGCCTCAGGCAGTCATCCACATACCGCAAACTTCAGACTCGTCTATTCACTCCTCACCAGTTGAGATCAGAATAACTGCTCCAACTCCAGTGCTAGAGATTGTTGATGAGGCTAAAGGCACATTTGGGCCTGTTAAACAAACCTCAGAGTCTCCGGCTGATGATGGGACCTCTCAAACCATGAAGCATAAGTTCACATTTTCTTTTGATGATGGCCGTGGAGCTCCCCAGGTTGTTAGAGAACTAGAGAACATTAGTGCTTCAGACGGGCAGACTGCTATGCTTGAGTGCATCATTATTGGTGAACCAACACCTGAGGCTGTCTGGTCCCATGATGATGTTTGCCTTGATCTTAATACCAGTAAATATAGATTTGAGGTACAAGACAAATGTTACAGCCTTTTTATTGACAATTTTACTTGTCTTGATGCTGGAACATATAGATGTATTGCATCTAACAAATTTGGGCAGGTTGAAAGTGTTGCTGAATTGTCTTTTGATTCTGCAACTTTGGACTCTGGATTTTCATCCATTGCCATGTCAGAGGTGGATAATCAAACTAGATCTTTTGGCGTATTTTCAGAAATCACCAAAGTTGGAACAAAGACTGTATCAAGTTCTTCCATAACATCCAAAGGTATTACTCAAAAAAGTGAGGATGTTCTTCATTATGAACATTTCACTTCAGTTAATCCTGCTGGATTTCAAGATATTAGCAAAACCGATGATCCCCGTTACCCACAGCCAGATGCTCCCAAACTCATCAAGCGCATTAAGAAAACTGCTTCAGACATACCTGTAATAACAGGCTGTGGTTTGCAGTCATCTGGGGCAGAGGTTAAAGTAACAAAATTAAAACAAGCATTTGAAGCACCAACATCTTTTATAGATGAGCCTGTTGAGCCAACAGTACAAACAAAGGATGAGTCATCTTTTCCTATAGAAGATATCCCAGAGTTTTCTCTTGAGCCTGATCAATGTGAAAAGGAACAAACAACGTCAATTCTCTCTAGTGAGGACAGGATGGAAGATCCTACTTTGACTGCAGCTAAGATCTTCCCATTAAGAGCTTTGCCAGATGTTACAGAGGCAGTTCTTGACAACACAGAATATACTTTAGAAGAAAAGTCAGGGATGAGAATGTCTTCCATAGAATCAAAATTATTTGACTCGCAACATTTTGTATCTTTGGCAAATGTTACTGAGGTCCAGCACTCGCCCACTTTAGTCAGACCCCAGGCTAGATTACCAGAGAAAATTTACCCAAAAGATAGTTCTGGTAGCCCTAAAACCGTTCCGGATAGCACAGTTGAGCAAATAATTATACAAGAGGAGGTATGTGTTAGGCAAAGTGGCATTGATAACTCTGCTCAAGAAGCTGTCATGTCAGATACCAAGGCACAGTCAATTGAAATAATTGAGTCAATAAAAATAGGCACCATTAGTAATCGAAGAACAGACGATGAGGACGTGCCACTAGATAACATCAATCCAGTTAATATAAAACATGATAGGACGAAAGCCACAGATATAGCAAAACTAGTTAGTGTAAAATCCAAAATTGAGGTTGACAGAGCATCGCAATCTGACTCAGATTACCCTTACCAAACACAGAGACTGCAACAGCAACAGAAAAAACCTGCTAGGCTAGCAGTTGTTGGTGTTCCCAAACTTGAGGAAGAAGAAGTAACTTTTAGTGCTGTTTATGACTACTATAACCCACCAACTGATTGGGGAAGGCCTTTGTCTCCAGAGTCAGAAATGTCTATTGAAGTAGGTAGCACAGTCAGTGAAGAGATGACGGAAATAGAACGGTTCTACACACCAGCTTCATCCACAGAAATTTCTCAAATTCAGAAGTCACCAGAATCTTTCCATACCCCCTCAGAGACTCCAGGGGGTGTCATGACTCCTCCCGAGTATCCGTTTTCCCCTGTGGAACACAAGAGACCATCAACTAGCTCTAGTGAAGATTTTTATTCCCCGGCGAAATTTCTCAATTCTCCAGATGATGAGGGTATTGAAACAACTCCCCCTGTGTTTACTATCGATGAGGGTATGATTCTTCCAGAAGGACGTGGGTCACTATGTTTGGGGACACTTCAGGAAAAGGTTCAGGGAATTCCTCCAGCTTTCCTTAAGCCACTTACAAAAAGAAGAGTTTTTGAAGGCGATTCCTTACAGTTCTGTGCTGAAGTATTTGGACTACCCACTCCAGAAGTGAAATGGTTTATAAACAAAACTGAGCTTGAGGCAGATGAGAGGACTAGTATTGAAAGAGATGGTGATAACATTGCTCTGGAAATTAGGAATATCACAAAAGCTGACCAAGGGGAATATATCTGTGAGGCTCTTAATTATGTTGGTGAGGCAAAAAGTGTTGCTTTGGTTGTTGTTATTTCTCAGGAAGCAAGGCAAATGCTACCCCCTCCTGCTGTTACCCATCAGCATGTCATTGAGTTTGATGTCGAGGAGGATGAGGATCCGTCAAGATCTCCCTCTCCTCAAGAAATCTTGTTGGAGGTTGAGTTAGATGAGAATGAGGTGAAAGAATTTGAAAAACAGGTAAAAATTGTCACCATTCCAGAGTATACAGCTGATAACAAAAGTATGATCATATCCCTTGATGTTCTGCCAAGCATGTTTGAGGAAGGGGCTGTGGATTTTATAACTCAAGAAAGTGATGAATTAAAAATAGCTTTTGAAGTTACAGAAATGCCTCCACGTTTTATAAACCCTATTTATGACATTGAAACACCCGAAAACACAAATGTAATGTTTGAATGTTCCTTAATGGGTATTCCCTCACCAATAGTGTCATGGTACAAAGGAAATGTAAAGATTCCTATGGATAAGAAAAAGTACATCTGCAGCTCAGATAGTGATAATCATTTTTTGAAGATTCTCAAAGCCAACACACATGACAGTGGCATATATACATGCAGAGCCATTAATGTTGTCGGTGAAACACTTTGCAGGGCGTCACTTATGGTTATGAATCCACAGTCATTCTCAGGCAAAACAAGGGGAAGAGAACTAACTGCAGTTTCTCTTGGCAGTGCAAAAGTTCAGCCTCAGAAATTTGACTTGGTTGTTGGGAACTCATCATTTGATGGAGAACAGACATCCGAATTAGAGCTTGAATTTGAGTTCCAACAGGAATCTGATGAGTCTCAGAAAGCTGTCAGACTGGTTGCTGTTACTGATAACGAGACAAGTGAGCAAGGAGAAAAATATGTTAGTATTAATTTTGATGTCTTTGCGGAACCCTCAAAAGACGACAAAATAGAATTCAAAGGCAAATCAACAAACAATTGTAGTTTTCAGTTTCAGGTCACTGAAATCCCCCCAAAATGTATAATCCCACTGCAAAATGTCACTGCAGCTGTAGGTACACCTGTAATGCTTCAGTGCTTAGTGAGCGGCAAACCAAATCCTACAGCAGAGTGGTACAAAGATGGTGCTCCAGTAAAAAATGCTAGATATATTATCCAGGAGAAAGCATCAGGACATTTCAATCTGCTTATAACAAATGTAACTCACAGTGATGCTGGCGAATTCAAATGTATTATCCAAAACAAAGCTGGTTACACAGAAACAACTTCGTTGTTGAAAGTGTTTTAATTTGACAGCAGTTTAAACAGTTAATTGATTATGAAACAATGTCAAGCAGGTTTGTTGTTTTGTTTACTTTGAATAGATGTAATGTAGTACACAATTTTTTTATGTATTACAATTGTACATTATTGTGAAATTATGTATAGAAACTTTTGCTCAATCTGCATTCAAAATTGTTTTTGATTAGTATATATTTTAATTATCCCTAATTTATTGAAAAGACACGATTTGATCCTCATTTACTCTTGAGTAAGTCTTCTTTTTTATTGTTTTCCTCTCTGGTGGTGTCCTGGGTCTTTCTTTTTGTTGGTGAATTGAGTTCAGGTGAATTTCAAGCACCGTTTTGAAAGATCTAATAACATTTCTTGACAATGCATGCCCAGAATAATAGATAAAAGTAAAGTTAAGTTTTCAAAAAGTGTTTTAATTCAAATTGCATGAATATTAATTTCCCCTTTTGTGTATTTTTTTTTTTCCTTAATGTTACAAGTGTGATCAGAAAAAAAAGTAAGGAAAAATAATTTGAATACTTATTTGAAATTGTTTGGAGAGACTAGATTTTCCTTGCTCAAGTTCATCATTTGCAGTATTAGTAAGACTGCATAGAGTTGGATAATAATCTAACGTTTTTGTTGTATAGTTCGATCATGATTTTGTAAAAGTAGTGGTAATTCAGTTAAGGATTTAATAGGTTGTAAATAAAAAATAAACATAGGTTAGACAGTTTTCTTATGTGTTCTCATTTCTATGCCCTTCAGTTTCATCAATTATTGTTAATTTTGGGGGTACAAATCCAGGTGAGCTAGTCAAACCTTTATGGATAGAAATAAAGAAAATGAAATCTGTGTGCCATAATTTCATTAGAAACACAAACGTGTTGTTCTACCCATTTATTGTAATTCTGTTTACATGAAAAGTAAATAAAATTATGATCAAACAATTTACTGTTATTTTGCATTTTTTCTTTTTAATCTCTTAAGGGCATTATTATGTCCGCTTCTTGACTCATACTGAATGACCTCCATCTTTATCTTTCTTGTGATTTCTGAGGATATTTTGGTGAATCTTTAATCCCATTATTTTCATACAGAATTTTCTAGTTTGACTGTGAAGACCGAAGAAGAGGAAGAAACCTACAGCACATCACTACATTTACCTGAAAAATCAAAAACACTTGAACTCAAGCCAGAACAAAAGCGTTTTTCCAGTACTTTGGAAAGGAAAAAAGAGAAACCTGTGTTTCAGTCCAAGCTTACATCTGCCGAAGTTACCGTCGGAGAGTCAGTTAGGTTTACTGTCACAGTATCTGGTTTTCCAAAGCCAAAAGTTCAGTGGTTCCACAATGGAAAAGTTATCACTTCTTCAACAGTTTATAGGTTTGTAGAAGAGAAAGATGAGTACACCTTAATAATAACACAAGTCAAGAAAGAGTATGAGGGAGAGTACTCTTGTACCGCCAGTAATAGATTTGGCCAAACCACCTGCAAGACAATGTTAAAGGTAAAAGTGAGTCAATTATCAGCAGCAGAAAAATGGGTGGAACAAATGTTCAAGCTACCAGGGCAACCACCATGCTTTACCACACAAATCCAACCTGTGCAGTGTGCAGAGGGCAGCGAGGTAAAATTTCAGTATAGAGTTACTGGTACTCCTTTCCCTGATGTTCAGTGGTTTAAGGGTAATTCTCAAATTAAGTCAAGCCAGACCTGTTCTGTTGTAAGTAACCCAGACGGCTCTGGCATCCTTATCATGAATAATATCCAACAGAGTGACAGTGGACTCTACACATGCAAGGCTGTCAATCCATTTGGGGAGGCAAGCTGCAGTGCTGAGCTGATAGTATTCCACAAAAAAGTCTCTGTATTTCATAAACAGCAATTAGTCCAAGAGCAAAAAAGTTATAAGGTGTCCATGAAAGAGGAAGCCACTGAATCTCGCTTGTACAGTGTTAGCCTACCTGGACAGGCAGGTGCTAGTTTGCAGGGAGACCATCAGGTAATTTACACCATTGGCACAGAAGATAGGCAAATGGTAACGAGTGAGCAGGTTGATACTCTGCATGACCTGGATGTTTCCATTGCAACTATGCACAAGGAGCAGGTGACTCATCAAGCTGCCGTGTTGCAGTCTCATGAAGTTCAAGAGAGAGTCATATCTGCTTCAGTTCAGCCACAACCAGTGGTAGCAACCCATTTGAAACAGCTCCAGATGGCTACTATGACCTCAGCAGTTCAAGAACGCCAAGGTTTCACAGAACAGCACTTTGAACGAATCAAAAGTCCTGAGGTTACAGAGCTAGAAATTGAGAAAGAGCATCCCTCACAGGTAATGTCTGCCATAACTGAGAGTGTAACTCCACTGACGATTGTCAAAGCTGAGCCTTTATCAACCAGAGAAACAGAACAGATCAAGTCATCTCCTGAGCCCAAGTATCTGATATCAAGTCACCAAGTTGAGACAAAACTCCCGATTGTTAAAGAACATTCACAGGTTATACCGCATACTCAGCAGGAAAAGGGCTACCAGGTTAAAGAGGGAGTTAAAATCCTTTACAGTGCAGTTTCAACTGAGAAACAACAGATCACAGAAGGCCACTCTAAAGAACTGTCAACACAAGAATCTACCTTTCAGACATCTGTGAAGAAAGAACCAGCGAAACCAGTTGTCCTTTCAGTTAGTGAGACTGCTCAGACTTTATCAAAAGAAGAGAGGTTATTGATGCACAAACCAGATGAGGAGACAGCATCTTTAGTCAAAGATAGTGTATTTAAATCGGCTCTTGTTGCTGAGGAAAAGCATCAACTCCAAGCTGATCAGTCAAGTTTGATCCCAGGTTTAGAAAGTGCCATTGCAGTGCAGTCCCAGAGAGAAGAAGGTCAAGTTCTGCATTTACAGGTCATCACAGATCAGGATATTCTTCCATCTGAAGGCAGGTTTAGCAGTGAGAAGCCAAGCCCAGAGAAAGCAGATGCTCAAAAAAGTCCTGTTCTTAAGCATACAGTGTCAGTGGATTTACAACAGATGGTGACATGTGAGGAGTCTTCTCAGTTTTCAGCACAAGAAACAAAAATTTCAATTCAGCCTGGTAAGGAAGCTCCTGCCCCTTTGCATCTTCAGGCAGTTCATTTAGAAAATACGTTGACGAAAGAAGGGATAATCTCAATGGAAAATCCAGACGAACAGATTGCGGTACAGAGACAAGAAAAAGCCCGTCATCATGCTGCAAGCACAGAAGAAAAAAGAGAGCATACAGCAGATTATTGTAAAGATCTTGATGTGTCTGTTAAAGGTGTGCAGTCTGAAATCAGAAAGGAACCCAAACCTGAAAGCATTCTTCAAGTCTTTTCAGAGCCAGTGCCATTACCAAAGGAAACTCCTTTTGTAAGTGATGTTAAACAGCAGCGTGCCCTAGTACAGAAAGAAGATCACTGGAATATCATGCATGTGCCATCTGTGTCAGAGAGTCAGGATATAGAGGAGGGGCACACAGAGAATATAGGAACAATTGAGAAATGCGTGTCTAAAAGCGAAGTTGAACCCAAAATTCCATCTGAATTAATTTATGTTGAAGAAAAGGCTATCTCGACAGAGAGTAGCATTGCCCTTGATGCCACCGAACAAGATTTCGCAGTTCAAATTCAAGAAGGACAGTCTGTTAGACAGTCAATATTAATGGAAGAAAAGCGTCTAATCAAAGGTGAGCTATCTCAGGATATTACACAATCTGAAACATCCACAGCAGTTGTCAGTAAGCAGAAGATGGGTACTCTTTTAGTGTCAGAGTCAAGAGAGAGCCAAACTCTACCCAAAGAGCTCACTTTTGTTATTTCGCCTCCAAAACCACATTCATTGGACATTAAGCACCAATTAAAAAGTGCTCTTGCAGCTGCTGTTGCTCTTGACCAGCCATTGATCCTGGCAGATGTAGTTGAGAGTCTAGGAGCTGTAGAAATTCATGAGGTAAAAGAAAGGAAAGAACCCAAATATGTCATGTTCACATATCTTATTACAAGTGCAAGTGCCCCACTTGAAATTACAATTGCTTTTGAAGGCGAGTACCCCCAGACTGCTGATCTCAGAAGTGAACTTAAAGCTGCTTTCTACTCCATTGTCTATCGAGAGCAACAGGTTATGATCTCAGAGCAGCCAGGCACAATGCAAATTGACAGGCCCCAAAGATTACAGGTTACCAAGGCTTCTACAAAAGAAATGCGTTCCCCTGTGGTAGAGATGGTAAGATTGACAGAAAATGTAGAGCCTTTTACATCACCAATGTCTCAGTCTGCAACTGTGAAAACTGAAGCGAAAGTCTCTTTTCAGTCCGTAACAGCTAAAGAGCAAGCTTTTGTGCAACAGTCAACAATTCAAATGGCAAGTGAATCAAAAATTGAGATTCAGCAGTCCATCCATGTTGAGCGACAAGAAACCAGATCTGTGTCAGTAAAAGAACTTGAGAAGGATGTAGGGGCAGAAGGTATGACAACTGAACTTGTTTTGGGGCCTGTTCCTATCGAGCGGTCGACTGAAGTCGTCTTTCAGAGAGAGGAAAGGGAGGAATATATAACCGAAGCATTTATGAAATTAGAGAAAGAAGAAATTAGAGAGAAGGCTTACCCAGTTTTTGAAAGCTCCTTGGAGGATATTGAAATAGATGAACATTCAGAGGCAAAATTCTCATTGACTATTAGACATGTAACGAAAGTAAATTGGCTTTTTAATGGAAAATCAATTAAATCTGGCAAAGAGTTCAAGTGTTCCAAAGACCACGACACTTACACACTAGTAATCAGCAAGGTTACGAAGGATCATCAAGGAGAATATACCTGTGAGGCTGTAGGTGATGCCGGCAAGACCTCAACATCCTCTCACATCACTGTGGTCTCAAGAGGTTGGATTTATGGGAATTATTTTGCCATCCCATCTCACATGACTAACTCTTGCCGTTTATAGCTAAAATAGACACGCTTCATCAGACATGCTTTCTCAGTATCTCCACACCAACTAATAGAAAAGATCTATGTATTTCATATGAAGATACCTTCGTAATGTCTTCCACTCTTATCATCTTCACAATTCTGTGATTTTGCCACCATTTTCACATCACTGAAAATGTTAGCATGTCTTCACTTCTTCACATCAACCCTTAACCTGCTGGATCTCTCAGTGTCATTCCAACGTTCATCTCCTCCTTCACTCCTGCAGTATTTACCACTTTTTATTTTATTCATCTCTGGGAATTGGTTATGAAATACTCCATTGTTGTTTTCTTCATCAGTCATTGAGCACCTCATAATTGATCTTTTTTTTTTGCATGCATGCCAGGATGTCAAGTCATTATTTCACTCTTTATTCAATGTTTTTTCCTCCCTCATAGCGAGATCACCATTACTCTTCACAGTCACTCTTGAATTTTTCTTTTCTTACTGCTCCATTACAGTGACCACAGAAATTGGCACTTTTTGAAAATACCATATCTGTAAAAATTAAAGATGGTTAAGGTGAATAGTTACATTTAGCCGCTTAACCTGCTAAACTTTGTACTAAATGTTTTTGTAGAACATTTCAGGTTTTTGAAAGTGCCAATCGGTGGTTTCTGCTTTTCATGCTCATACTCATTACTTGTCAGCAAACATGTTAAATATAATGTACTAATTTGCTTTTTGTCTGTGTGCACGATTCAGTGCCACCTGTTTTCAGGCACAAAATTACAAATCTGGAGGTCAGTGTTGGCAGTCCTGCAAAGTTCGAATGTGAGATTGAGGAGGCTCCAGGTGTGACCTTCAAGTGGTTGAAGTCTGGTTCTGAGCTCAGACATAGTGACAAATGCAGGATTATCAGTCGTCTTCACACCTCATCTCTGGAGATATTTAGCCCAACAGTCGCTGATAGTGGAGAATTTACCTGCAAAGCTTCAAACCGCCATGGAAGTGACAGCTGCTCTGCTAAACTAAGTGTGACAGGTAAGAAAAATATACCTTTCTTATTGTCCATTTGTCTTCTTGACTTTTCTCTGGAGTTGACATGCTTTGTGTTTGATACTTTGTTGATAAAGTTATTTATTTCTATTTGTTGAAATCTTCTTTTTATAGAAATGTTCCCTCCAGAATTTGTATCAAAACCTGATTCGATGACTTTATTTGTGGGAAAGCAAGCAAAATTTCAATGTGTTATTTCTGGTTCTGAACCAATGAATGTTGTCTGGCACAAAGACAATATTGCCATTTCACTTGATGATCACTGCAAAGCGTCCTCTGACAAGAACAAGTATTTTCTTGAAATCTTGAATTTACAACAAAGTGATCAGGGATCATATCTTTGCAAAGCTTCAAACAGTGTTGGTACAGCTACATGCTGTGCTGAACTGAGGGTTGTAGACAAACCCAACTTTGTGAAGAGCTTTGAGGCAACCACTATTGCTGAGGGAAACCCACTACGTCTTGAGTGTCAGGTAGATGAAGACAATGGGGTTTCCATCACCTGGATGAGAGATGGCAAGAAACTCCATACTACAATGGACTGTAAACTAGCTTTCGAGGAAAAAATAGCCTGTCTTGATATTCAAAAGGCTAAACTCAAAGATACAGGTTCATATACCTGTACTGCTGCCAATGATGCAGGAAGCAGCAGTTGCTCTTCTAGTGTGACAGTGCAAGGTAAGACTTTGAGATTAATACCCTTTGTTAATGCAGTATTTGAAACAAATCTGCATGTCAGGGTATTAATTTCTGTCAGTGTGCATTTGCATTTCTTAGACAGAGTTTACAAAGCTTAAGCATCAGTTGATGCTGCTCTTATTTGCCATAGAAAGTATTGCAGTTTATTTTTACTGTGCTCCTTCACATGTCCCTTATTTATATTAAGCTGTCTTTTTCTTAACATGTCTTTTTCTTGCAAACAAATCAAAAATCTTTTTTCCTCCATTGCATTTGAACCCTTAGAACCTCCAGTCTTTGTTAAAAGGCTGGAGCCTAAGATCTTATGGAAACAAGGAATGTCATCACGTCTGTCGTGTACTGTCAAAGGATCAGCTGAACTCCACGTGACTTGGTTTTCGAACGACAAACCACTTAGTTCCTCTGAAAAGCACAAAATAACTTTCAAAGCTGGCCAAGCCACTCTTGAGATTATTAACTTATCGGAGTCTGACAGTGGAAATTACACTTGTGAAGTGATGAATGAGGCTGGCTGTGAAAGCTGCACCTCTCAAGTAACTGTAAAAGGTAATACTCAAGATTCTTACGTTCTGATATATTGCTCATTACATTGCGATAGAAGAGTCATCTTAAATCTTATTGCTCTTATTGTTCTTAGAACCTCCTGCATTTAAAAAGGAGTTGCAAATGGTGGAGGTAGTCAAGGGGAGCACAGCCCAGCTTGAATGTGAAGTTACAGGCACCGCTCCATTTGAGGTGACCTGGTTTAAGAATAAAAACCCAGTATCCTCTGACAAGAAGTATAGTATTGTCTCAAAAGAGACAGTTGCATATTTGGAAATCAAATCATTTGAAAGTGCAGATGTTGCAGATTACCAGTGTTGCATTTCTAATGACGTTGGCAGAATAACTTCAAAAGCAGTGGCAAAATTGAAAGGTTGGTACAATCAATTTCAATGGCCTAAACTTTTTTTTTTGTTAACATTTTATTAAATGTGAAAATGAATATGGCTTTTTTTTCATGCAGACCCACCATTGTTTGTAAAAAAAGTTGAGAACACTACTGCAGTTTTAGGCAGTGCTGTGAAACTGCAGGGAACTCTGAAGGGTTCTGCTCCTCTCACAGTTCAGTGGTTTAAAGATTCTGAGATAGTCAGAGATGATGATCCTAATATTACCACGACTTTTGAAAACAACATTGCTATTCTGGCAATAGCAAATGTGGCCATTAACCATGGGGGGAAATATACTTGTCAAGCTGAAAATGAGGCTGGAAAACAAAAATGCGAGGCCACTGTATCAGTTCAAGGTTAGAATTAAACATATTAAGCATATCACTATATTCAACATTGTATTTTGTAACACTTTTATTGTTATCATTGATTTATTCATTGATTTATTTCATTTTTGTTAAAGAACCAGCTAGATTTGTTGAGAAACCGCCATCCATCAGTGTGACTGCAGGTGACTCTGCTACTCTCGAGTGCAAAGTTTCAGGGAGTCCAGATCTCAAAGTAAAATGGTTCAGAGATGGCAAAGAGATTACAGGAAGTCGAAAATGCAAAATCTCTTTCAAAGATAATGTGGCAGCCTTGAAAATCCTCTCAGCAGAGAGGGGAGATAGCTGTGAATACAAAGTTGAAGTTTCTAATCGGGTTGGAAAAGAGCAATGCCCTTGCTCAATTGTTGTTCTTGGTTAGTGCTATTCTTTTAAAATTATCTTTCATTTTGTGTTTTTGTGTGTGTGTGTGTGTGTGTGCATATTTTTTTTTTACAATGGTGTTTTACTTCTGTTGAGCAGATAAAATAATACCCCCCACTTTCACAAAAACACTTAAGAAGGTAGATGGTAATGTTGGAGGTACTATTCAGTTGGAATGCAAAGTGTCAGGATCCCAACCTATAACGATATCTTGGTTCAAAGAAGGAAAGGACATTACAACTGGAACAAAGTATAAAACAGAAATGCAGGAAAGCACTGCAATACTGAAAATAACTGATTTAGAGACATCAGATGCTGGGGTTTTCACCTGCCATGCAACTAATGCTGCAGGACACAGTGAAACAAGTGGAACTGTTTCTGTTAAAGGTTAGAATAATCAATCATATCTTATCGATTGAAAATTATTGTTTTGTATATGGTTGTTAAAATAATCTCTTCCCTCTTCAAACTAACTTTAGAACCCCCAGTCTTCTCTTTGAAACCTCAAAACCAAGATGTTATACCAGGAACTACAGTTGTCCTAACAGCTGCATTCACTGGGACAGCACCTTTTATTATTAAGTGGTTCAGAGAAGACAAAGAAATGTTAACTGGAGGAACTTGCTTCATCAAGAAAGAAGCCAACTCAAGTTCACTGGAGCTGCACTCTGTGAAGCCATCTCAGTCTGCAAAATACACATGCCAAGTTTCCAATGATGCTGGAAAGGTCTCATGCACAGCAGCCTTATTTGTGAAAGGTGCTTTTTCTTACTCTTGATGAATTGTTTTTCCATAATTTTTTACAGAATAATTCTTCAGTTAATTCATCTTAATGTGTTATTCTCTTTTTTTAGAACCTCCAAAATTTGTAATGAAACTTGACTCGACTAAACTAGCATTGAATGGGAGTCTTGCAACTTTGGAATGTAAAGTCACTGGCAGCCCAGAGATCAGTATTAGATGGTATAAAAATGAAACTGAAATTAGCTCAAATGATAAATACCAAATGACCTTCATCGACTCAGTTGCTAAACTACAAATTTCCAATTGCTGTGTTGAAGACAGTGGAGATTATATCTGCCAAGCATCAAGTGAAGCTCGCAGTGATACCTGCAGTTGCTTGGTTACAGTCAA